>NW_025059386.1:0-5643 GCF_019279795.1 Protopterus annectens
AGGTATGCCCTGCATGGCGGCGTAAAGCGATGCAAAGCGAAAATGTCCCAGAATGTACCACAGGAATATAGCCAACATGAAATGCAAAGGGCGTATGTACAAACCATGACCGTATGTATGACACCGATATGTTAATTGAAAAAGCGATACGTCGCAGCGTTACACAGCAATAGTCATGTAGCGGAAATCGCATGTGCTACCCGGCACCGATCGTGGCTACGTATCGGCCGTAAACACCGCTGTGTGTTCTCAGTGTCAAACAAGCAATCGCCACCGAATAGGTGGCAACCGGTACATACAGGCCGTCCCAAGTACAGGACCACAATGACTGTAAATATCCGGGACAAAATGCCAAGGGATAGTCGACGCGTCTGAACAACGCAGATATACCTACGATGTAGCGGAGGAATACATGCAAGGGAAGCACATACAGAAGCGTGCCGACACCAGGCGACATTAACACAACCTACACTCCCAGAACAACAGACAGGTAACTTGCGAAACCACATGGGCGGGACTACGGACACTGGCGCCACGATGTAATGGCAAAGTACCCGAGGCCCGGCCATTACCGTCACTACGGCAGCGTGCCGCATCGCACATATCAAAGGGATACAAACGCCAATAGCAGCACAAAGGCGCACAGGCAGTCTGACCAAATTGGCTTACAGCATTAAGGAGGCTTACGCTATCAGCAGCCCGGATGCATACCTGCATCCGTTTGTTTAAAGAATACAGGCTATGTTACATCCGAAGATTCGCCAAATGACAAAGAGCGCCGCCAGGACAAGGGACACCCACATGTCACGAACCTGTACTGGCCACCCAACGTCCGACTAACACCGCAGAAATTGCGCTGATGCCACATAGAACTTGCGGTTGGAAGTAACGTACACAGACCATCTCCAGAGGTAGTTGCAAAATAGCCAGCGTGGAATGAACCATGCCCTGGATTCACAATACTTGTTGGTGGGTGATGCGGTGATATCGCGCAGTACACACCCGAGGAACAGCTATTGAAGGTGAAGATGAACCAATAGCGCCATAGCAGGTGGCGTAGCCGGATGCATAAGGGCTCTAGGATATTCTTCAGCATTGCTCATACCCGAGACCACAAATTAAAAGCGGATCGGAATTGAGGGGAACAAGCTATGGCGGGGGCAGCTGCATAGCCGGAAAACGAAGGAAACCGCAGGAAAGGTATGTAGAACCCACGAGATGTACTTGGTGTGTAGCATGATGTGTATGTGAAGCTGCACTGTATGTGAGCGGTGTTTGTAAGTAAGGATACCTGTCCATAAAGCAGAGAGTGGTGAAAGGTGGTTATGTAGTGCTATCCGCTGAGCATACCAGACTGTGGACACCGTGTGCACAGCAGTGGGACATCATGTACACAGCGGGATAACCAAGGGCTGCCACAGGGGGCATAACACAGAACAATGCCACCACCGCCCCATGCTGGCAGTGGATGTCCAACAAGGAAGTGCCACAGCAGGGGATAGGACATGTATGTATACTGTCACAGCACACATGTGTATGGGCATATACCGTCGATGTCATACGTAATGTGCACGGCGTGCGTATGCCTCGCAGTAGGGGTTACTATGTCAAGTATGTGTAATGTAAAGCTGTCATGGTGGATATGACAGACATCATACACAGTATCACAGGCATAGCATGCATAATGGAGGTATGGCCTAGTGTTATGTACACTAACAGGATATGTATGGCCTGTACATATGGGACAGAGTAGTAGCAGAATAGCCACCGAAATGGAAGGAACACCAAGTAACCATGTCCAAAGCGATCTGGAGCAGGTGCAATGTGTGCAACAATGAAGTCCGGCAGGTCCATGTGTAAACACATGTGCAGTGTACACAGTAGTGTCACCTCCCCATGGTAGTGTCCACTGAACAGCAGAGGTGGATGTCAACTGCATGTCTACACAGTACTGCTGCTGTGGTGGTACCATGACTATGTGTCACCCTATCAGCAAGGGAGCTATCACATGAACAGTGCCACAGTGTGTCCCTGTGGGATGTGCACAGGACCTATGTTCCACAGCATGGTGTGTGTTGTGTCTGCGGAAGTAACACAGAAGCCCAGGGCATGCAATGTGGCATGTGTGCACATATGCAGGAGTGCTCCATTCACCCCGCCCACTGCAATTGCCATGTATGAGTACTACATGCATCACTAATCGGAGGACATGGCCCATGTCAGAGTAGATGACACCCTGTGTATGTGGTATGCAGATGAGTACAGATGTGTTCCCCGTCTGTCATCCGCATATGTAAACTGTCTGAGCCTGGTATACATCATGGCATGATAATGCCGTGCCATGTAAAGTCGTAGCCGTTGTGGAAGGTACACCACGAATGTGTTATTGTAACCCTGCCCGTGTGTAGATGTGTGTATGGCACAGGTACAAAGGCTACCTATGTACCAGCAACACACACAGTACAGATATGTGTGGCCCTGCAGATGTGTACCCATGCCACAGTGGAATATGGCAACCACAGCACCATGTGGGGCATGTGTGTGTACAGCAACCATGTACAATGTGATATGCATGTATGGGGACAGTATCCATGTGATACCCAGTGGATGACTGTTGCTATGCAAAGGTGATGTGCATGCACCATGTGTGATGTATCCTGGCAATGACATCCCCACGATGTATCTGCCACACCGACACCTGTACGGTTGTTATCAGTATGAGCTGGTGGAGCTACAATGGTGCCAGGTATGTAGATGTGGGATATCTAGGCATGGACAGTACTCTGTGACAGCATGTTGTGTATGTAAGCAAATAGTGAACATGAGGGGCCACATGACTGAGGACTGTGTAATGCCACATGTACCTGACATGTAGTAGGTAGCATGATATGCTTGCACCACTGTGTGTCCTGTCCAGGATTCATATAGCCTAACATCCTGAGACACAGGGTATGATGTGATGGTGGATGTGTACATTGCCAATACCAGAATGTGGAATGGTGCTGAAGGGCAATGTGGGGACAATGTCTGATCTGTTACCCTCTGTACCACACCAACCACCCATGCAATGGTATGACAGGTGGCCAGCATGTGTATGTGGCGATGCTGTGGCACACAGAGACAAGGGTGCCAGTAAAGGCATGGAGGTCATCAATGAGTGTGTGAAGCACGATGTGAGGGCGTGCCCCAGTGCCATACTGAATGGTCCAGTCATGGGTGTCTGAATGCAGTCCCACGTGCAATGCAGTACCACCCATGTGTAGTGCGATAGATGCGGTAGTGTGGCGGTACACAATGTCCAACAACAGGCTAGCAGTTAATTCAGTGGGCTGGTGTGGAGACACATACCAAACAGGTTGGCGGGACATAACAGCTAGGGAGATCGGAAGGTGACATTGGGACAGTGTCTTAGGACATAACGTGTGCATGGCAGTACCATGTATGTGTCCACAGGGACACTGCGATGTCCATGTATGGATTGCAACCCTGTAGTGAGTGAGAGTGTGTATTGTTGGTAGGTACACCATTGCCTGGCATGTTGCCAACATTATCTCAGTCAGCAATGCCTGGGTGACTGTTGTACATCGAATGTGGATGTAGCCAAACAACACAGACATACCACCACACTGCCTGAGGGCCCACACTGCAATGTGCGGCAGTCATGTGTAGGTAGCTAGCCTTGGAGCATGTGATGGACCACGAGGACCCACCATGGCTGTCAAGTGATGCACCCACACATGTGAATATACCCACCGTGCAACAGCCTGCACATGTGCCCATACAGCAGATGTGCATGGAACATGACTACCACCGTGGCATCTGTGAAAAGGCCAGTACCGCCATGTCTCTGTGTGGAATAGCATGGTCCCTACCATTGCGTACATGTTGCGGAAGTGCACTGTGATATGTGTCAGCATAGCCCGCATTACACTGTCCATCTGCGGGGTGCCATGCCATTAACCACCCCGTCAGCAGACGTCAGTAGTACCGGCTGTAGAGCACATGTACCATGTATGCTGCGATGGGTGTGTGTCCAGGGTGTGGCTAGCAGGGCCGTGAAGCATATATGTTCATCTACCAGAGGGAGGATATCCCCAGGTTTAACACAGCAGACACATGGAGGTAAGGTGCATGGCGAGGGTAGTGTAGGTATGGTATGTGTTGTGTAATGTGTCACCCAGCTAGGTGGAGTGCATGGCCAAGCATGTGTGGGTACATGGGAGTCCATACTAGGGAAGTGTGGGTTGCTGTCAGCACATGGCAGTAGCAGCTGTCCGAGGTGCAATGTACAGTATGACAACACAGCCAGCATGTAACCTGTGGTGTACAGTGTACTCTCTGTTGCGTGTTACAATGTGTCTAGCGGTCACAAACATGGGTACCCGTACATGGAGTACCTATGATGCATTGTGTATGGAAAATATACAGTATGTGTGTAAAACATTGTGTGATGTGGGACCCCCTCACCTGTGTGTGTTGCAGTCCAGGTATGTGCCTGGGAGGTATGACCCGTGTACAATCTGGACTGGCAGGTGTGCTGTGCAGAGCAAGGAGGCAGGACCCAGGCACCGCAGATAAATGTCAGGTGTGCACTGGTGTTCGTGCCTTGCTTGTGTGCAGCACAGTGGAAGGTGCAAGCATTGTCACACATTACTGCATGCCGTGCCTGCCTGTTACAGCCCTGCTGGAGACAGACATGTGACACCCCCCCAGAGGCAGCATAGCATGTGTAGATGTACATGTGGGCTCCACACCCTAGGCAGATGTCCGCGGGTCATGTGTGCCACAGTAGTGTGGTTGACCCGACTGTCATACTGGTCAGATACCACATGCCTGTATAAGTACAGTATGAGCATAGTCAACAGTCGCGTGACAGAGTAGGCCAATGTACAGTATCCCTGTGCAGACCACTGCCCACTGTACACCTGGCTAGACACACACCGGAGGGTGAATATACCTTTGAGCCATCACATGTCCCAGTCCACGTAGCCTGTACAATGCCATCACAGGGTGGTCACAATAGCGTGTGGTAAGACAGACATGTTGTACCAGGTGATGTGTCATGTGTGCATATGTTGAGTTGCACAGCCGTTCACGTCCGCAACATATCAGTGCATGATGTATAGTGTAACATGATGTGTGGAACTGCACTGTGATCCACAACAGGGTCATCTGAGACAGGTGTGTTGTGAATGGTGTAACCCATGGTCACACCGGATACACACTGGTGCTGTTGGCAGCCATGCTGGTGGCCACCAGTGGTGCCTGCAGTGGTCATACAGACATACTGCACACAGTGTTCTGGCAGGAATGTCCATTGTTGTGGATGATGTGTTGCTACGTGAAGGTAGGTGTGTGTTGTGAATGTTACACATCCAGATGTGACCATCTGGCGCAGTCATGTCGTCGACAGCATCACACACATCCACAGCGGTCAGAACCCTGTCCCCAGAATGGGTGTCAGCCACCCTCGTACTGTGTGGTATGTGCAGATGGCAGAACACCTCCCACTGGCTGGATAACAGTGTCAGCTAGGATGGCTATGTGATGGCTGGAATCGCCGTGATAATGTACAATGCTGGTATCCCAATGAAGTACCTGGAATCACACACAGGCGCCATGGAACTGACTGTGTGACAGACA
>NW_025059387.1:0-5386 GCF_019279795.1 Protopterus annectens
TGAGTTTTTGAAAAAATTTTTCGAAAATAAATTAATTAAACAGTGACTTTTGCACAAACTTGCATCACAATGAGCAAAACATGGAAGCACATTAAATCAGCAGTTAAATGTGCATGTGTGCATGTGTGTGCATGCATGTGGGTGCGTGCATGCATGCATGTATGTGTGTGTGTGTGTGTGTGTGTTTGTGTATATAGCTATATATATATATATATATATATATATATATATATATATATATATATATACATATAATCTATATATGTGTGTGTGTGTATGTATATATATATATATATATATATATAGATATATATATTTTATGTATATATGAAATATAGTGTAGACATATAGACACGCACGTGTGTGTGTGTTTTGTATATATATATATATATATATATATATATATATATATATATATATATATCTATATGTGTGTGTGTATGTATATGTATGTGCATATATATATATATATATATGTGTGTGTGTGTATATATATATATATATGTATATATATATATATATATATATATATATATATATATATATATATATATATATAATATGTATGTGTAGACATATAGACACGCAAGTGTGTGTGTGTTTGTGTAGATATATATATATATATATATATATATATATAAAATCTATATGCGTGTGTGTATGTATATATATATATATATATATATATATATAATATGTATGTGTAGACATATAGATGCACGTGTGTGTGTTTATCTATACACAATCTATATATGTGTGTGTGTGTATGTGTATATATATATATATATATATATATATATATATATATATATATATGTAATATGTATGTGTAGACATATAGACATGCATGTGTGTGTGTTTGTGTATGTATATATATATATATATATATATATATATATATACCCCGGGATTCATGAACCTTGCGCCAGGCGCACACAGCGCGTTAACGCCAAATAGGGCCCGGGAGCAATTCAGGTACGATCCAATCCCACGTGCACTACCGGCGTGTGCCGGATCAGTGCCGCCACCAGCGTAGGTATGATAAACACCCCATGTGTGGTGTTGCACCATGCAAATGAAGGCATATAGCGATCCCAGTGGTGCGAGTATAGCCACGGCAATGTAAACCAAAAAAAACGGTTTACATTTTCCCAAACATAACATAGGAGTAACGGAAGGCTGTCAGCGTCAGGTATCACACTGTTGCCATATGCCAATGGCGAAAGACACAGAGAATGTCAAAAGAAAACATGCACAACATGTAAATAATAACATAAATGGTATGTCCACAGAAACTCACAGCAGAACCCCAGGACATGTCTGCGGAAGGTGCAAAACAATGAAATAATATGACAATGTTATAAAACAGCAGCGTAATACACATCAGCTTCACAGCCACAATACACTATGGTATGCATGGAAAGCCACAACCACGGTGCAAGGGTTGCCAAGGACTCGCGTCAGTGTTCGGCATGGTAACTATGAATTAGTAGTCAATGCCATGCAAATGAGGCAGATAATATTGAATCGCAAAACCCCCGCCGGCGTAAGGCTGTACCAAACGGCGCAGTGGTAATACACCGAGGAGTGGCTCAGAGGGAATACATGTCACCTGCAGAGGGGTGTGCCACTGTAGGAGGAAGCACATTGGAGCTCAGCAAACCTGGGCTGTACATTGCACATCACAGCTGCAGGACCGGCGTGTGGGGAAATAGTTGAGCTGAGAGCACACAATGCTCACAGAGGTGCATGTGCACGAGGATGACTACGTTCCCTTAACCCAGTCATGTGATGCTCGCCCCGCAAATAACATCGGAAACAGGAAGGTGATGTTGAGAATATGAGGAAATGCGGAAGCAGTGTAATTGGAGTAGTAATGAGCAATCAACACTAATCAACCCACGAAGGCCAATCGGCGGCAGCTGACAACTCTGCATGCAGAAACCTGCAAAACGGGATAGGGGAGGCATATGAATGCAAAGAAAGTAGGGGAGGTAGCAGATGCAAAGAGTGAAGACCTGACACAGCAGAGCCAAGCAGACAGGCAGCATAACGGCGGCACACAACGCACGATATGCCATGTCCCAGAAACTACACATGACAGGGCTCTGCAGGATGCATGCCAGGAAATAGTAGGTGCAACGTGCAGAAACAGTAAGGGAAGGTCGAAGGTAATCCATTGCAGGCAAGAGTAATGCAACACCAAAGGCAACAGCATTGCAGTGCCACGGTAAAACACGGAAGATAATCCCCAGATACGGCGCACAGACACACCCTATGACATCACTGGGTGTACAGCACAACAGTATAAAGTGTGAATGCACACACACACAGCCGGGATTCCCAAACGCCGCACCTAGGTGTAAACACACGGGAACTTTTAAAATGTACATGTTGCGTGCTGCCGTGGGCGTGCTCCATGAGCATGTGTTAGAGAGAGACGGGGTTGTGGAGGAGCGTGCCGACAACTACCGTAGGCCTCAGAGGAGAAGGAGAGTGTTCAGACCAAGGGTAACCTACCAGGGGCTACAAGACCTGGAGATAGTAGAGCGTTACAGGGTGGATAGGGACACGTTACAGCAAATAGTGGAGCTGTGCCGCCACGCCTGAGAACAAGAAACAACAGAGGAGCCCATCCCAGTGGACACAAAGGTATGTGTAAGCTTGCGAATACTGGCCACAGGTACCTTTCAAAGGCCAACTGGGGATATAATGGGCATCTCACAGGCATCAGCATCCAGGGTACTACACCAGTTTCTGGATGCCATGTTACCACATGCCAATGAGCATATATACTTCCCCAGATCTCAGGAGGGTTTGGCTAGCAATAGTGCCACTTCCACCGTGTGGCACAATACCGGAGGTACTAGGTGCGATAGACTTGCACGCATACAAATCAAGTCACCACCTGGGGACCAGGGTAGACGCTACATAAACTGCAAGGGATTCCCCTCCATCAATTGCCAGGTCGTGTGCAATGCGCAGGGCATTATCATGGATGTGTGTGCTGGCAGCCCTGGAAGCTTCCACGACTCCCATATCTGGCATGCCTCACAGCTGTACCAGGTATTCGCCAGGGGGGACATCCCACAAGGCCACCTTGTGGGGGATGCTGGCTATGCACTGGAGCCGTGGATGATGACTCCCATCAGAAATGCACACACACACATGCAAGAACGCCATAATGAGGCACACGCACAAACCAGAATAATCATAGAGCGTGTGTTTGGGATGCTGAAATCACGGTTCCGGTGCTTGGATACATCTGGTGGAGCCCTGCAGTACTCTCCAGGCACATGTGCCCACATATTCATAGTATGTGCCATGCTACATAATATGATCCTGCAGAAGCAGCTGCTGCAGGGACATAATGGTGAAGGGCCACAAAGCCCACCACAACTGCCAAGGCCAGTCCAGGCACAGAGGGTTCAGGACCATGAACACACTGTGCCAGCCCCAGTAGGCAGCAGGGCCCAATATGCCTATGCCCTGGCAAAGAGGGAACGTATAGCACATACTCTGACAGCGTAGGCCCCATGGACTGACACCTCCCTACCTGCACACACAGTGAAATGGACGGCACACAAACATGACCACCCGTAAAGTGTACCGTATGGGTGGCCCCATGTGTGACTCCAACATAGGCAGCACCCAAACACTGTACACCCAACAGCCAGCGGAGCATGGAAGCCAACACCTGAACGTCGCGGGTCCTACAGCAGCGGCGTTGCTGTATGCTGCCACGTTCGCCAAGGTGTATACATATAAACATGTATATATGTGCATATACATATATGTAGATAGATATCATTACATATATAGAAATATATGTACACATATACATAGAAGTACTACAGGTAAGACAGGGAATCAGAGGGATGTAAGGTGACAGAGATGTAACACGTGATATCTGTACATAGTATACATAGTGAAATGACAACCTGAGCATCCGGGAGGTTAAACAGAAGAGGATACCGCCAACCATGGAAAGGTCAACATACCAAAATGCATAACCCGGGAATGATCGCCAGGCCACAGTACAGTAACAGTACATGTGTGGGTAATACTATGATGATATGAGGGGGGAGGTAGACACCGCCGCCGGTGATGCGGCCCACACAGGTACTGTGTGCAAACGTCCCCGTGACTGCCGTAGTATGTGTATGTGTGCGGAGAGGGTGCCGTGTGTGTCACTGTGTGAGTGTAATGTGTGTGTCTCTGTAATATGTGTATGTTGGTGCCATGTTAGAGGCAGAGTGGAATAATATGTGTAGGCATACAGTACACTAGCCACAGGCATATGTACACCAGTAGTCCCAAAGTAGTAGTGAGAGCCTCACCCTGGCTAGGTGTGTGGCGACATATAACGATGCAAAGTGACAATGTCCCAGAATGTAGCACAGGAATATACCCCACAGGAAATGGAAAGGACGTATGTACTAATCATGACTGTATGTATGACACCGATATGCTAATTGCAAAACGATACGTCGGCAAAGTCACACAGCAATAGGTATGTACTGCGGAAATACGTATGTGTTACCTCGCTACTGACCGTGGCCACGTATCGGCCCGTAAACACCGCTGTGTGTTCTACAAGTGTCAAACAAGCAATCCCCACCTGAATAGGTGGCAACCACTGGCAAACAGGCCATCCCAAGTACAGGACCACAATGACTGTAAATATCTGGGACAGAATGACAAGGGATAGTCGTCCCCATACAAACAACCGCTGATATACCACAGATGTGATGGAGGAATACATGCATGAAGCACAGATGCAGGCGATACCAACACCACATGACAACAACATAACCTACACTCCCAGACCAACAGACAATTAACTGTCAACTCCCCAGGCAGGGATGGAGCACACAGACAACCATACCGTGTATGTAGAGATGCAAGGCCCACAACCCGTAACCGTCACCTACAACCTTCGATATTCCCCATCGTACATATTAAAGGGATACAAGCCGTAATAGCAGCACAAACATACAGGCAGTCAATGACATCTGCATAACTGCAACATCTCGCGTGGGAAACACAATCAACAGCGGATGCATACTTGCATCGTTGTTAAAGGAATACAACAGCTATGTTACACATCCGAATGCAAAACGCCATCAACAGAGCCGTCAGGACAGGGACACCCACATGTCGAACCTAATAGCATACCCAACACACACAAACCTCGGGTAAGACCACTGCGAAATGTACCTGTCGCCACACATAGCGCTGCAGTTACACATAACATAACACAATACAGACCATCTCCACGAAGGTAGGGCAAATAGGCAATGCCCAGGTGAGGAATCCCAAACCCTACCCCAGTTACGGGGGTAATGTCGAATGGAGTAGATGCACAGGTGATATGCACAATTAC
>NW_025059388.1:0-5692 GCF_019279795.1 Protopterus annectens
GAAGTCCTTTGGAGTGCTGCTGAGGGTCCGCTTTGAGGTAGCGCATCCGGAAGTCCGTCCGCTAATGGTTCCCCGTGAACTCGAAGACAAGATTACAAGCTCAGGAAGTAGGAAGATCTCTGTGGAGGAAGGGGAAGCTATTTGGACTGTAAAACAAGCATTCGTGGACATTTAATGTATGTAACATGTTTTATTTCTTTAAAGGGAACTGTGAATTCATTCAGGTATGATTACAACTTAACTAATAATGTACTGGTTTAAAATGTGTTATTTAACTGATATCTTAGAAGTATGATAGCTTTACCATAGTTATTCTTTTTCCTTAGGTAGTTTATGCTGAATGTGGTTGTGTTAATAACCTTGTAGTATACTTTATTATTTATTTTTCCTGTATTAATGATGTGTTTTTAATACTGTAAATGTTTAGATAATAAGGGGATTTAGTGTTGGGATAGTTAGTAGATAAAGAGACCAGAAGATATTATATTCTGGCATTTCTAGGAATGTGAAGGCTATCTTCTTTATATACTGGCATGTGGTTCTGACTGTTTTGAGAACTGTGTTATCTAGTCATCATTTTATAAATTCAATTATAATACCCAGTAAAGTGTAGTTAGAGTGCTATTTTTATTCACCTTATTTGCTGACATTATAATTCTAGATAATTTAGATTATATAAACAAAGTCAGATTTAATATTAGACTTAAAGGTTAAACATTTGTTTTCTCTCTCTTCCAACTAACAATACATATGGTGAATTATCTTGAAGTCAATAATGTTATTGTTTAATAGGGGTACTGTCATATATCTGTTTATTTTAGATTTAAATATGATAGTTAGATAACTTAAGGTGATACAACTAATTAGTATAACTAATAATATATGTGAACTATTAGTGAGGTATGATAGTAACTATGAGTGTAGTGAAGACCAGTTACTTGATAGGTTTAACTAAATAGTGTGTTCAAGAGCTGTGGATATTTATCAGTGTTTATTAGGGAATGTTTTGGTTAGGCTTTGTAGAGTTAGATGTAGTTTTTATAGGTTTTTTGCATGTTTTTGATGTTTTATTTTGTAAGATAAAGAATAGATGTTTAGTAAGGTTATTTACCCATAAAAGTTCTAACAGTGTAAAAAACCTATGTATGTCCTGGTCCAGGGGAATAGTGGATAGGCACTGGTTAGGGATGGGATGTCAAGATTGCTTCCAGACATTATATACTGTGCTATTATATTTGAATTTAGTACCGTTTCTCAATTTTAAAATATCCTTAAAAGATTTAAAAATCTTAGTATGTGGATAGTAGACTCATGGAATACTAAAGGGCTCCAGAACTTGAAAAAAAGGAAATTATTTCTTCATTTATTTCTCCAGTCAAAGGCATATTTTATTTTATTACAAGAAACCCATTTGACCAATGACCAATGGGCTGTCCTTAAGGATAAGAAATGGATTAGAGAGGTGGTAGCTTCAGAAGGGACAACTAATAGTGCAGGGGTGGCTATTATTATTAAAAATCAGTATCAAGAGAAAATTCTAGATTTTAAAATAGACAAAGAGGGAAGATGGTGTTATGTGATTCTTTCATCTATACTTTATGATAAACCTGTGGTACTTCTTAATATATATGCCCCATGTACCAATCAACAACTTTTTATAACATCACTTTATTTTATCCTGAATCAATATAATAATTGTTATATAATAATAGGAGGTGATTGGAATACATACCAAGATCCCAAATTAGATAAATCAAGTTCACACAGGTCCTTTAATAATCAAGCAGTGATAGCACTACAGGAACTTAAAACAGATTTTAAACTATATGACCCATTTAAATACACAAATAATCAAATGAATTCAAATAACTTTACATTTTATTCAAGTTGTCATAAAATGTGGTCTAGGATTGATTTCTTTCTAATTTCAGATGTACTAATGACTTTTGATCCCTGTGTATCTATACAAGCTCGACATTTATCGGATCATTCTAGGATCACATTAATTTTTAACAAGGACACTAGAAATAATATGCGTCTTAGAGGTTATAATTGGTCCCTAAATCCGTATTTATTAAATAAAGAAGATATAATTAAAGAAGTTCAAGAGACCTTTAATCAACTACTAGTTAATCTCTCTAAACACCGGCATCCGTCTGATATAGGATGGGCAACGACCAAAGCACAAATAAGAGGAATCTTTCTTCAAAAGGCTACTTATTATAAGAAAATACAAACTAGAGACATACAAGAATTGGAAACTAAAATTAAGTTACTAGATCAGGATTTAATTGGGAACTATAGTAAACAAACTGAAACGGAGTTATTAAAATGTCAAAAAGATCTTTTTTTACTACAAAATAGTAAATTGTCATTTTATGAACAGAAAATACTGGTAAAATATGCTAATCATATACAGACCCCTTCAAAAGCACTAGCTCGTATCATTAATCAATCGAAAATACCTTCTCAAATTTCTGAAATACACTTTAATAATAAAACATATACCAATACTGAAGACATTATGAATACCTTTGAATTAATATTCTCTCAAATCTATGGTGAACATCAGGAATTACTTATAAATAAGAGTAATAATGATTTTCTGCAGAAGATTATCTTTCCGAAAATTGGTGATGAGTTTCATGTGAATTTAGTCAAACCAATTTCCTCAGAGGAGATAACAGATACAATTAAGAATTTGAAGCCACATAAAGCTCCAGGACCGGATGGTTTGACTACGAATTTTATAAAACTTTTGTGATATATTGGGGAAAATACTTCCACATGTATTTAACTATATAATTAATAATAAAATTAATGATCCGCACTTTAATGCTTCGAAAACAATTCTTATACCTAAAGAGAATGCTGATCTGCAAAATCCGGATAACTATAGACCCATTTCACTTTTGAATATAGACATGAAAATTATGACATCTATTTTGGCTAATAGATTGAAGAAGGTAATTAACCTAATAATATCTGATGAACAAGCTGGTTTTATAAATGGCAGACAAACTACTGATAATACGTTATCACTTCATACACTAATTTCTTATGCCACTCATAGAAATCTTAATGTTTATGCACTCATAATTGATGCTCAAAAAGCTTTTGATAGAGTTAATTTAGAATTTTTGTTTGATATTTTATCATATTTTAACATACCCCAAGACTTTATTTTAACATTAAAAAAATTATATAACAATCCCTATACAACTTTATTTATTAATAAAAATTTCTCAAAAAGAATACAAATTAAGAATGGTACCCATCAAGGATGTCCGTTATCTCCTATATTATTCAATTTATATTTAGAACCATTATTTCTACATATCAAGCAAAATATTTATCATAATGCTCCAATAATATATGGTACAAAAATATCCATGGCTGCTTTTGCGGATGATCTTAATATTTACTGTACGACGCCTGTTTCAGATACCAAGAAAATATTAAAAGCAGTGGAAGATTTTGCAAAAATATCTAATTACAAAATAAATTAAAAAAAAAACAAGTTATTTCCTTTAAAGATGCCTACACCCTTTTCGCTTTTACCATTGGTAGGTCAGTTAAAATCCGAAGAAAAAATAAAATATTTGGGTATTGTTTTTTCAACAGATAATAGAGACTTTTATGCGAACAATGTTAAGTTAATTTGGGATCATATAGTGTCTGATTTAAAAAGATGGAATAATTTGAAATTACCAATAATGGCAAAGGCTTCAATTATTAAAATGAATGTACTCCCCAGAATATTATATATTTTTCGAGCTACTCAAGTCGTAATTTCTAGGAAATTCTTTAAACAACTTCATACGGAATTAAGTAGATTTGTATGGGAACCTAGAAAAACTAGAATATCTTATGATAAACTGATGACTCCGAAAAACAAGGGTGGTTTAGATTTACCGAATTTTGAAGCATATTATTTAATAATAAATGCTAATAGAATTCTAAGAGTGGTTAACTTTGACAGGTCCAGTCCTAAATGGTCACCCAAGTGGTTGATTCTGAATCACAAACATGCTGCTGGGTTGGGTATTAATTGTAAGGCATTACCTTTTTTAAATAAAGATACCTTTAAAATGTATGCTCTGATGGAACATATTAGATTATATATAATATCAGTACAAAGTCTGGTTAATTCACTAAACCTCTTACAATATATGATGACTTTCCAACCATTTCACAAGAACCCGAATTTGAAAATTAGTAATCAACTGATAGATCTTAAAAAATTCCCACTTATAATTGATCTAACCATACTTGATTTATATCCTTTTCTTGGTATCTCAATACACGACATGTTAAGAGAGATGAGTCTTCCTAACTCGTATTTAATTATAATGAGACAGTTAAAGGATATTTCAATAAGTTATTTTAGTAATTTCAAAATTAAAGAAGAAGACTTAACCATTTGTCTAAACTTATGGCAAACTCTTATGCAGGACTTCAAATATATAACGGCTTCATATAATTTGATAAAGACGTGAAATATAATAACCAAATACTCTTATCAAAATACTGGAAGGAGAAATTATTAGATTGATGATAGTAAAATATTGATTAACTTAACCTTAAAATCAGTATCTCTTCAAAAGTTATTATTTACTCAGTTGATGATATTTAATAACGCTTATTACACTCATCTCAGTCTGCATAAATTTAACTCTAAAAATTCACCTAAATGTCCATATTGTATGGATCAAACGGCTGACCTTTTACACATGTTCTGGAGTTGTAAATGTATATTCAAACTTTGGAATTCTTTAAAAATTCAATTACAAAAAATGGGTTATCAACAGTCTACACTTTCTTGGGAGTTTATGATTCTTCATATTCCTCTGAATAATTTGGATAGATCCCAAATGATCATACTCATAAATATTTTCTTGTTAATGAAGCTTTATATAGCTACAAATTGGCTGAATCCATCCCAGACTTCATGGGAAAACTTTAAAAGTGTAGCGATAAGACATATTTTAGCACATAAATTACTAATTAAAGATCATAAGAAAAATATAAATAACACAAAAATATGGGAGCAAATCTTTAACATTGTGTTAGCTTAAGGTTCTTATCCACTTTTCCCCGGGAAATACATACTTAATATGGAGGCTAGTATAGATAAGCCTTATATTGATACTAGATTTTTATTTTCTCTTTCTTTAATACCCATCTAGACGTTTATATTAATGTATAATGATCTGATGTAACTGTTGGAAGCATTCATGTATATAATGTACATATGTTGTAGTATTGTATTAACATATGGAAAAAAATAAAGATTTATTATTGAAAAAAAAAAGATTGCAACAGACAGCACAGGGTTGAAAGCAGATCCTTCTAATGACATGAATTTGCTGTACTAGGCAAAAAAACTAGAATGATGGCGGTGATAGAATTAGTGCAATGACCATGATCACACTAGTGTAATGATGGTGATGGCAGTATTTAAATAGCCATGATCACACTAGTGTGATGATGGTTTTACCAGTAGTGTAATGACCATGATCACATGGTCATGCTGAGTGATGACTGTGATGTCATTAGTGCAATAGCCATAATCACTCTAATGTGATGATGGTGAAAGCACTAGTACAATGGAAATGATCACACTAGTGTGGTGATGGTGATAGCACTAGTGCAATGGCCATAATCATGCTAGTATATTAATGGTGATAGC
>NW_025059389.1:0-6421 GCF_019279795.1 Protopterus annectens
ATTGCCACTTCGATATTTGCTATCCAATAAGGATTTCTAGATTAATATTATTTGACATTTTCACCACTCAGATATGGCATCGCTGTAAAAGAGCAGTATCCTCCTCCTCCCTCTCCTGACATGCATCATTGGAAAATCCTACACAGTCAATTAATTTTTCCCTCTGACATCTTGGAACTATGTTGCACAATTTACAGAGGTATGCTCCTTGGTTTATTCTCAACATAGTAATTTTGGCAAATAAAATTACTATTTTTTTCTTTCATAAATTTATAACACAACACCAACACCTGTTGACAAGGTTTGATATTAATACCAGCTTTGTAACCTGCTGCATTTGTCAAATATAACACATCTTATATATAGCAATTTATCTGCAGAGATTTCTGGAGGAAGCTCTGTGAAGAAAGTAGTTTCCCTACTAGATGACAGCAGGAAGCAAGGGGATTAACTAGTCTCCTCATAACTCAATTGTATATAGGAGTTAAACTTCTCTCCTGTTTACATCATATCAGAGACCAAGTCAAAACAGGAGGAGGACTCAGATTAAGACAACTACTGCAGAGCAAAATGATTAACTATCGGCATTCTTTTGGGGACTGTGTGTTATAAGGTTTTTAGAGAGAATGAATCCAAATGATGGGACAGCCCATACCTACATTTGTAGGAGGAAAACATGGCCTCTACTCACATAAGATTACTAATGAAAATAATCCTAACCTGGACTGATGTCAGTCATCTCAAGAACACTCTATGATTACAAAACTAAGTTGAGCTAGGGGAAATATAGCAAGAGTAGATGTGAAAAGTACAGTTTTGTAATCGGCACCATACCCTCTAGATGTCCTGAGAGGTATGCATCTGTCCTAACAAAATGGTTGTCCTGCCTCAGGCAGCCCTTCGGGTCGGCCGGATTCCAAGTCTAGTCTGGCCTCGATATTTTTTCGTACCCCCAATCTCGACGCCACTGCTGCTGTCAATTGGCATAAAGGCATCAGCCGACGCATTTTCCTCAGTGTTTCTGCCCCAGATGCCAGGTGCCCTCTAGGAAGGCTAAATTTGGATAAATGCAAAATGATTCCAAAACAGCAGAGAGAGCCAAAACAAAAATAAAACATGTACGTACATATACACAAACAACACACCATAATAGACTCCCCCAGTTAGCTGCCAAGACGGGCAAATACCCAGAGCACCAAGCAGAGGGAAGGAGGGTGGAGGCTGACTGCAGATGCACACCTCCAGACATCTGTTTCATGGTAGGTACAAAACTGTACTATGTCCTTCACATGCATCTGCAGTCCTAACAACAAATGGGTAGAATAATTACATCCAAAACTGGGGGAGGATGTTCAAGAAGATTATGGTGTAGTTAAGATCCCTTGCAAAACAAGCAGTGGCAAAACCTGCCTCGGATCTAGAGTATAAAGGCAGATTTATAATGTTTGGCAATGTATGCATGGAGCCTCCAAGTAGCAGCCTCTAAATGTCTTGGTAGCCACCTCAGAAGAAAGCTTGCAGAGTGGCTGTAGCCCTGTGGAGGAGGTCTGATGTTTCTGGAGTTGTCTCCCAAGGAAAGGAGTAACAAAATCTACGGTAATTCTCCCATCCATTTTGAGATTGGTTTGTTTTGAAATTGCTTTTCTTCCATTCCTGCTGTATATGCTACTGGTAGCTGGTCAAGCTTTTCTATTGTTCTTGGTTCTTGTCCAGAATTGCCTGTACATCCAAGGTGTGCAGTAGTCTTTCCCCCTGTTCTGTGGGTTGGGGAAGAATGTTGGTAGGCGGATTGCTTGGTTCATCGATACCCTGAGACCACCTTTGGCATGGGGCAAGTGGGGTTAGTTCTCAAGGACACTCTATCCTGATGGAAGGAAGGAAGGGCTGTACTGCCATTAATGCCTGTAATCTGTGAAACCCTTCTGCTGAAGTGATTGCGCTATGGTTAAAGTTTTCCAAGATAAGAACTGTAATTCTGCTGTTGCTGGTCTGCAAGGGGAAGTGTTAACTTTTCCAGCACGAAGTTCAGGTCCCATGTAGGCAGAGGGCTTCCTTTGGAGGCTTTACATTTTTAATCTCTCAGAAACTGCCTGAGTAGAGGATGAGAGAAGACTGGGAGGATCCATATAGATTCTATTAGCACCATGATGCATGAACTCATGGAGGAGTAAGACAAGGCCATTGTGGAAAAGTTCTAAGCAACATTCCAGGATGTTAGCTACTGCCAATGATACATTTTCTCCTTTACAACACCTAAAATGAGGTATCTTTTTTCCATTTTGCTGAATAAGTTCCTTGTGGAGGGTCTGGCGAGCCCAGGATAATGGCCTTTAAACCCTCTGAGATAAATCTGCTATTTTGTTCATGTAAGATTCCAGGCAGCTAGCTGCAGTGTTTTCTAAGCTTGATGCAGGATCTTGAAGTTGTTCTGTGTTGAAGTGAGAACTAGAGGAAGAGGCTACGCGTATGTCTCTAGACATACTTCTCAGAAGCCGGTACCAATGCTGTCTCCGCCAGTCTGGAGCTATCAGTATGATCCTGCGATCTTCTTGATCTTCAGTAGCACTTGTTAACAAAGGTGAGGTGGGGAATGCATACGCTGTTAGGCTTCCCAACTGAAGGATTAGGAGTCCAATCGCCAGTGGGTGGTATGTCCTGTGCAGAATTTTCTCAATTGGCAGTTGTGTGGGGATGCGAACAGGTCTATTTCTGGTAGCCCCATTTCTAAATGTTTTGAAGATGTCCGATGCAGCATCCATCTGTAAGCATCTGTGGTAGTTCTGGTTAATGTATCTGTTAATATTTTCTTTTCCTGGCACAAATGGCCTGGAGCTGAATGTTGGGGTTCAGGGCCAACTTCCCAAGGTCCCTTGCCATCCGGCATAGAGGATATGAATGTGTGCCCCCCTGTTTGTTGATATACCACATAACTGTGGTGTTGTCCGTCCTTATCAGCAAATGACCCTGTTGAAGAAAGTCTGAATGTCTGAATTGCCTGTTTCACTGCCAGCATCTCTTTTGATTTATGTGTAGGTTCAGCTGGTCTTGACCATAGGCCTTGTATCACTTGTCTGCCATGTCTGCCCCAACCGAGGTCTGAGGTCCGTGGTGATAGTCTGGTTTGGGGTGAGCTGTGGAAAGAGTCCTTTGTTCAACTGACAGGCCTGAGCCCACCACAGGAATTCTTGCTTCAGGCATGGAATTATTGGAATTTGGGTTTCTAGGCTGTGTTGTGTGAGACCATAAATTCCTTGGGTACCATTGCAACTTCTCATATGCAGTCTGGCATGTGGGATCAATATTATGCAGGATGCCATGTAACCCAGGGCTTGCAGGATTTCCTTGTGTAAGCTGGTTCTGCTTTTTAATGCCTGAAATAGAGTGGTAGTTGCTTTTTTTTTGCTGTGGGAAAAGCCATTTTATTTGGTGTCCAGTTCTGCACCCAAGAATGTATCCTTTGGGATGGTACCAGCCTTGACTTTTATGTTGACTGTGTATCCCAAGGCTTGCAGTAGTGAATAACTTTTCAAATCTTTGTTAATTTGTTTGTTGTCCGCTTGTAGGCAGTCGTCCAGGTATGGATAAATTTGAATTCCTGAAGCCTGCAATGAGCAATTACTGATGCCAGGCATTTTGAATACTCTGGGCAGTAGATAAGCAAAGGGCAATGCTGAGAATTGATAATGCTCTGATCCTGCAAGAAATCTGAGGTATCTTCTGCAATCTGGTCGAATAGGGATGTGCAGGTATGCCTCCTTGAGATCTAGAGTCCAGCCAAGACTCCTTGCCCAGCATGGGAAGAAGGTGCTGTAGGGTCAGCATTTTGAATTTTGGAACAATGAGGTATGTGTTAGGCGGACAGGAATAGGCCTCCATTGGTTTTCTTTTTTTGGCACCAGGAAAAGTCTGGAATAAAATCCTTGTCCTTGTTCCATAGGGTACCTTTTCTATAGCTCTCATCCTTAGTAAGTGGTTGATTTGTCCTAGAGCTTTGTCTTTTGGTTTGGTGGTAGGTTTGGCATTCCTCTCTTCCTTGGTAGAGTATGGAAGTGAAACCTGTAACCTTGTCTATTGTCTGTAAAATCCATTTGTCTCCTGTAATGTAATGCCAGTTTACTGAAATAAGGCTAGTTTTCTGCCTAAGGGTGCTTCCAGTTGTTCCCTGGTGGGCGTATAAAGGCCAAGTCACTGTGACTGTCCTGTGGAAGTGGTGGTAGCTGGATCTGTGGCATACTTCTCTGGTTGTTAGGCTGCCACGGGCGCCCTGTAGGCACCTCTGGATTGACCTCTGCCTCTTGGCCTATTTCTGCCTCTCTGTGCTCTGGTGTCTGGAAAGGACCAATTCTTGAAGGCCAATTTCTCTAAACCTGGAGGCTGGACCTGTAAGAAATCCTTGACTGTTTGGACAGATTTTGCTTTTCTTTCCCCCTTCTTTAACACTTGCTGTGCAGGAGCCAAACAAACTTGGTTTTTTCCCTGGGAGCATCTAGGAGCTTTGACTTTACATGGTCTGGTAAGGATTGCTCTTTTAACCATGCATGCCTTCTGATCACTGTACCAGTCATAGCTGATCTAAAGGAAGCCTCCAGTGCATCATAGCCATTTTAAGGAATGATTACTGACCTGCTGAGTGTTATGTACCATTTTCCCGAAGGGACTTACGGTCTATAGGTTCAGGAGAGGAAGTTTTTTTTTAACTGATCTAACAAAATTCCTGATACTGAATCATGTGGAATTGACAGTTTAAAGGGCCCCAGCCGAAAGAGTAGCAGAAGTATAAACTTTTTACCCCATCTCTCTAATGCTCCAGATTCCTTTCAGAGGGAGGGTTTTGCAGTTGCTAAGCTTTGGGGCCCTTAGAAATAGTTTCAGGATCTGCAATAGGAGCCTTATACAGGTGATAATGTGTGTCCGGGACCCTGTAGTATCTGTCAGGCTTAGCAGGGGCCCGGGGGTAGAGATCAGGGGGAGTACAAGCATCAATGAATGCATCATCCACAACTGTTAGTACTGGAGGAATGGCTAAAGGCCTATGCTGTGCAAATGCAAAAGGTCCTAGCCTTTTCCTAGAATCTGAAAAATCCTGGCCCTGCCATTGCAATTGTTCCCTCATAGGACGCCAGGTTTCCCGCAAAGAAAATTCCTCAGGAGTAGTGGGAGAAGGACTGGACTCTTCTGCATCAGAATCCTCATAGGAATAAGGGCCTTCTGGAGGATTTGAGTTTTTTGAATCATCAGAAGAATAATCTAGAAACTGGCTCAGGGGCTCTGCTCTAGGCCTCTTCCTGGAGGGGATGAGAGGCCCTGTCGGGTGAGGTTGGGATCCCTGATCAAAGAAATGAGATCCTCTGCCAGGCTAAGCATTTGGGAACTAGAGCTAGGCCTGGGGAGGGGTTTTGAAGGCAAGGCCTTAGAAGATTTAGCTGCTTTAGCCCTGGAAAGCCTTGATAGACATGGATGCAGGGGCCTAGCAGCTCCCCGTGCAGGAGTAGATATGTCTAAAGGAATAGTATCTGATAAATCCTGGGTGCCTGCTACAGCAGGAGAAAATTCAGTAGCAGATTCAGCCATGCTGTGAGGCCTCGCTGCAGGAGGAAAGCTTTGGCCCAAGGAAGAACCGAGGACTCGGTTTCAGCGAAACCGAGACACTCGTTGGCTTAACCGTGGTTTCGGCGAAACCGCGGACCGTGTCGGTCCTTTTCCTTCGCACTAATTGTGAAGTGGAGTCTCCGACGGCATTTTTTTAAGCAAAAATGGGACCAAAAACTCCTCCGCAAACTCCAAAGTCTAAGTGTCCGTCGGTTGAAGAAGCACAGGCTAGACAAGCTGCTACGGTGGTCTGGGCCTAAGCAAGGAAGGGAGGAAGAGTGGGAATCCTTATGAGGAATTTGTTTCCCACAAGTTAAACAATTATTTACTTTTTTTGACATCGGTTCTGCCAAGAAAGAGTCCCAACGGGTACTTAGCTTTTTGAAGTCTTGGTAGTAGAAATCTCTGGATCTGACCAAACCCGGGACTCGAACAGCTTCTGCTTCGGCACGCAAGAAAGACTGAGGAAAATGGCGTCGGCTGATGCCCTTTTTACCCAAGACAGCAGCATGGCGTGGGGGAAGTGCGACATCAGCCGAGGCCAGACCCAGACTTTGGAATCCGGCCGACCGAAGGGCTGCCTGAGGCAGGACAACCCATTTGTTAGGACTGCAGATGCATCCTTGAAGGACATCAAAGGAATTGGAAAATCTGACTTCAAATCCATACTTTGAAATAAGAAAAGACATGCTGTACTGGGTAACTAAGTCAAAAGAACAGACACTGACTAACCTGACAGTTCCAAAGTCTTTTATTACACTTACAATGACATTAACATATAGTCATATTTTGGGTGGTCAAGGAACAGATAAACAAATGATAGATTTTACTG
>NW_025059390.1:0-7568 GCF_019279795.1 Protopterus annectens
GATTAGCTAAAAGTGCTAAATTTCAATTAGATTTATAAAGCTCTTTCTTTTCTCAATTTAGAAGATGTCGTAGCAGCATTTAACGCCATTAGTGAAACCTTTTACCTTGATGCTAAGGATTTTCTGTTGTATTTCAATGAAGTTTTATCATAGATCATCCTAGAAAGCAGCAAACAAGAACTACTGGAGTTACTAGTTTTCCTCCGATCTTTCCACTTGAGTTTTAGAATGTACATTCTCTGAACCAGCTGTCACTGCCCAGAACACAAAATTATGTCGAGGGATGGCATAGGCATCTTAGATGCTTCTAGATAGACATATTGCTGAAATACCATCTGTTATTAACATTCTTGTAAAGGAGCAGAACAGAGTTGATGACATGAGGTTATTTATGAGATCGGGTTGCCCTTTGTCACCAAAAAAAAAGGAAAAGCATTGAAAGACAATGGAGATTGCAGGTTGTCTTACAAAACAGGTCAGAGCATACTGCCATTGAATTTGTTAATGCTGTAGCTATGCTTTTAAAAGTGTAGTTCTACGATGTCGGTGGTAAAGCACACAATGAGTTGTAAATACTTAAGTTTCACTTTCTTTGCTTCAGTTTACTTTAAAATAATTTACACTTTCATAGGGATTTAATGTGCAAATAACAGATATATCTAGTGGCACATTTTTGTTTTTATTCAAGTAAATTTATACATGGTTGTGTTCACGTGGCAGGTAGGTTGTGTTATGGAGTGTTTAACCGGTGTAGTGCTTGTGTGTTATTTTTATTATTTCAGGTAGTACGGGTGTAGAGCTGGCCAACCGTTGCTATTCAGAGTTTCAAAATTCGATATTTTGAGTTTTCGTTGTACTAACACTTCGGAGTTTGAAGTTCGTTATTCACGCATTCGAACTTATTGCAGTTCGACTACGTGATATAGACCCATCAGAGACTGATGTTGAAAGGGATGCACTGATATGTAGTCCAACATCAAGAAAATAAATCAAATTAATCATTAAACTTATACGCTATCTCCTATATCGGAATTCTTGCCAGTGTTATCCATATACACACAGACTAAGCAGCTATACTGCTGCTGCTGTCCTGCGTCTACAAATGTCTGCATACTCTGGCCATGCAGCAACTGCTCCAAACTATCTATGGGTCAATCATAATGAAGTTCACAGCAGGTTGCTGCTGTCATCTGGGGATTAGAAGGAAGTAAATGATATACAAATGCAGGTACTATACATGAACAGAGAATAGGCATGCATATGTGGCACTGACTCATACAGGCATATCATTCTACTATTTATCAGTTAGTGATCAATTGCAAATGGAGTACACTGAGGTATAAGCACCTGTCATTCATATCCCAAGCACTATAATGAACTCGAGTATGCATGCTGTATGTAGCATAGTCTACTATGATTGTGTACCTTGCATTCTTATTATGCATGTTGCATATGCCACAGTGTGCTGTGAATACATGCCTCCAGGCCACACATTTTCAGTGCCCGTGTTGTGTACAACATGCTCTACTATGAATATGTACTTTGCTTTTTCAGCATAAATTCAGTGCACACCACAGTTTTCTGTCGAATATGTACAATGCACTCTCAATGTACATTCATTGTACACTGAAATATACTGAGCCTAGTTACCATGCATTTTCAGTATGCATGCATTGTATACTACAATGCACTTTAAATATGTACTGAGCATTTTCAGTGTGCATGCAGAGTATAACACACAATGCTTTAGGACCATAGGAATTATAAGGGACATAAACTGTGAGACCATTTGTCTTGCTGACACCCGTCCTTATGATGTTCCTTCCACTTTTAGAAGGTTATGCCAGGGTTGACTTTACAAATGTCCATCCGATTATCAAGGTTAGTCTTGGAGGATGTGAGATATCACTCTGATTAGCATATAAGGACAATTTATTCTAGAGGTGAAGTAAGCACTGGGTAATAAGTCTGTCACACCAGTGTCTTTTGTTTAAATGACTGTGGATAGTCAGACCTTTATATCTAGCTTTTGTCTTGCAGATATGTAAAAGATGAAGGAGGGATGGGTCCTTAAAGGAGAAGAATGCAAGACAAAGCTCTCCAGAATATTAGAAACTAAGTGTGGAGGAAGTGGAAGCATTTCAAGTGAATAGTCCTCTGACTAGTAATTTATTAGTTAGAAACTGCTGTGTAGTATGATGTGTCTGGACAGCAGCATACCAAAGGAGGCATTGTACGCTATAACTGGTCTAATTAGAGCACAATGCAGAGGGATGAGAACGTTTTTCAACATGGATGAGATACCTTCATATTTAACTTGTGCTACATAGAAGGATTTGCTGACTACTGCTGATATATGGCTGTCACAAGAGCACGATTTGTTGACCACTGCACCAAAGTCCCTGACTACTGAATTAATTTGGAGGAGGGTGCTAGCTATATTGCAAGTTGGAGACAAGATTTTTTTGACAAATGTGACAATTCTGTACTTTTTTGCATTTACCTTTAGCCCTTCAACAGTACTCCATTGATTTGTGAAAATTAGTTGCTGCTTTTGTGACGGTGTATCAGAGAGTGATCAGACAATTACAATGAGTTGATGTCATCAGCAAACTTTGATAGCCATTGGTATGCATTTGAAGTTTAGAGGTTGGAGAAGTATATGCCAAACAGGAGGAGTCCATCACTGATCCCTGAAGTACACTGCTAATTACTTTCTTGTTTTCTGAAGAGGCACATGTACTTTAACTATGCGGGTTCTGTCTTTTAACCAAGCTGTTATCTGTTAACCATTTAAAATGAATGTCATGATGCTCGATTTTGAGTCCCAGAATGTGGAGACTGATTATCCAGACTTAAATATATTAAACCTCAGATTGCCTTTTCTCAGAATAGTTCTTTTTTTCCAAGGTATGGAGGTCTTAGAGTTGGTATATATAACTTCAGGGGGTGCATGGAAAACTTCTCCTCTACAATGGGGTGCACTAAGGCTTGCATTGCAAACAATAAATATAAAGGGGAAGAACACTGTTCAATATTCTCTCTTCTACTGTTTTTTTTTTCTTCATTTCAGGTTCTAGGCATATGAGGCCCAACATTTCAGGTGAGAATTTTCCATCACAGTATGGTCCATTCTGGGACCATGGCGTGCCAAAATGAGAGAATGGCGTGAATACCCTCTGCTACATCCAAATGGTCTTGATTTGACCAAGTAGTCTCTATATTACTCGAGTGACTATGAAAGCAAAAAACTGGAACAATATAATGGTAAGCGCTTTGTGATGTAGACCTCACTTCATCAGACCTATAACTGATACAACACAACTGTGCTTATATTACTAAGTTAATTCAAAACAACCAGTCATGGTGCACACCAGCAATTTCTCCATTTTCTTAAAGATATACTTAATAAATATAGCATCCCCTAATACTAAGCGTGCATATATAACAATGAGATTCTTGGTCTGTACATTCTGAAGGTTGACAGTAATAATATGAAAACATGTAATATAAAAAATACATTTATGCACAGTACATAAAGCAATACATATAAACACATTTATAAAACACATGTATAAAAACACACACACACACACATATATATATATATATATATATATATATATATATATATATATATATATGTATATATATATATATATATTAATACAAAGAAGAAGAAAATATATTGCATTTAAGATATATATAGAACAGACACCCCTTCAAATACATTATATATTCAAAACCTATCGCTTTCTTGCTAGAGCCTAGATTTTAATAGGGGTTTAAGAGGTACCCTATCATTCAGACCCCTCCTTTGTCGCATAAACCTCACCCCTAATCATCTACTCTCTGTAGTTTCTGGTAATTCCCCAGTGTCCCCTCCTCGCTCATTTTTGTAGACCATTTTAAGTAGCCAGCTATATGCAATTTATGTTCTTCCTTTTATGTTGCTTAAAGCCCAACAGGGAAGTTTAAGTATAGGATTAGGGAGCATTTGCTGAAAATCAGAAAATTCAAACGCTTACTAATGCATTAGCGAAACATGTAAATAAAACTGATATCACACACACTTTCAGATTTATGGCAACTGAAATGATATGAAAGCGGCTGAGGAGGGACACTGTAGATTCAACAGAAACTACAGAGAGTAAATGAATAGTGAGGGTTGAGGCAGACCAAGGGAGAGTCTGACCAATAGAGCAGGTGAAAGAAACTGGAAATTTACATTTAGTTATACATACGATCAATACAGGTGCCCCAGGAATGCATGCTCTCCCACTGCTATTGCCCTCTACACTAATGACTGCACCTCTAAGGACCCCTATGTCAAACTTATTAAATACACAGACGATACAACTATCATTGGGCTCCTCAGGAATGTTGATGAGTCTGTATTCAGATGGGAGGTTGAGCAGGTGGCCATTTGGTGTAGTCAGAATAATCTGCAACTGAACATTATAAAAACTGTGGAGATGACAGTGGACTTTAGGAGCGGTACTTCAATATTATCCCCCCTTTTTATATTTAATACTGCTGTGTCAGTTGTGGAATCCTTCAAGTTTATGAGATCTATAATCACCCTGGACTTGAAGTGGGAGACCAATGTGGGGTCTGTCATAAAAAAGGCACAACAAATGCACTTTCTGTGACAGCTGAGGAAGTTCAACCTCCCACAGGAACTGTTGATTCAGTTCTATACAGCAGTCGTGAGTCTGTTCTCCAGCTCATCCATAACAGTGTGGTTTGGATCTCTGTCTAGTCATGACAAAAATAGGTTGCATCGAATAGTCAGGTCTGCCAAAAAAAAAAATCATTGGTGCTGGATTTGCCTTCTTACAGGACCTGTACTATTCAGAGTCATGAAAGGGCAGGGACCCTTCACATCAGGCCACCATCTTTTGAACTATTACCACCTGTCAGGCATTACAGATTAATACACACAAAACAAGCAGATATAAGAACAGTTTTTTCCACAGGCCATCAGGTTCATAGCGGTTAATTTGAAAACTATTAGGTTGGGGTATTCTTTTTCCAAACCTCGAGGATTCTGCAGTATTGTTTACATATTATTAATACTTGTTTCTTACAGAGTTTATTTCAGTATTTCTTGCACTGGGTTACTTTGCACCTTGTATGTATATATGTATATTTACTTTTTGCTGATTTCTTAAGCTGCATGTATGTATTTTGTCTTGTTCTTTACTAGTTGTAAGTATGTCTTTATGTAATGAATTCATACAAAGGAGAGTCACTGAAATCAGAGTCAAATTCATTGTATGCATGCGTGCTTGGCCAATAAATGTGATTCTGATTCTGTTTTTTGATTCTTATCTCCACATTGATTGATGAAAGACAATGCCTGTCAGTCATACAGGAATGTCTAGTTTTGTATAAAAGCAGTCCTTAATGCTTAAAGCATCAGCAGTGCACATAGGTTCATATAGGTAGGTACTAGGCTATCAGCCCAGGGCCCTCACGATAAGCCTAGCCAGCAAGTTCCATAGCTTACGCCACCTAAGAAAGTTATTTTCCTGTGCCGCTGTCCAACAGAGACACAGAAGTGATCCCCGGGGTGTATTTCCTATTTCCCATCCACTCATCAAGATTTTTCTTGAAGAGTCGTAATGAAGAACTTTGCTCGACATAGATGGGTAGCTTGTTCCAGAGTATAGGAAGTCTCTGGGACAGGAATCTATCCCTCCAGCGTGTCCTGTTTATTGTGGTGACAAGGTTTAGGTCCCTAGAGCATGTAGTTCAAAGGGATTGGGATTTCTTTAGGTGTAGCATGTCGAACAGCTCTGGGTTTGACATAGCTTTACATGTTAGGCAAAGATCACCTCGGAGCAGGCGATATGCTACGGAGTAAAGCTGGAGTTTTTTGAGACAGTCAGTTTAGGGCCTTTGTTTGAGGCCAGTAATCCTTTTTTGTGAGGTACTTCTGTGGCCTTTCCAGCTGCTGCAGATGTCTTGTGAAGTACATTCCAAAAGGGGCATTGTACTCTATAATGGGTCTAATGAGTGACGTGTAGAGGGGAACAATGACCTCTTTTTTCCTGGATGAGAACCCTTTTATGATGAGGTGTGCCATGTAGAAGGACTTCCTGACTACTGTGGTGATGTGACATGTAATCTTATACATTCCCTTCCAAAAGCATTTAGTTATTATTATTTAACATTTGTTTACCAGAATAGTCCAATTGGACAACAGGTGTCCATTTTCAGTGGAGTCCTGGGGGGAAAGCTCCAAAAAGTTACAGATTAATTGAGTAAAAATTAGTTAAAAAGTTAAACAATAGTTTAAAAAAACATCTTCAAGTAAGGTTAACAGTTGAGCAAAAGTAAGGTTGCAGTAGAAGTATATGATCACAGTACATTTGTACAGTGAGCGTAAGTACAGTATATAAACAATTGACTTCATAGAAATAAGAACTTACTAGATATTTACACTATTTACAACTCTGCCTAGGTAGAGTATAAATCTGTGGAAAAGTGTTCCTCAGGGTCAGCCATGAATAATAGGCTGGATGAGGTGGGTTCAGGGATGGTCATTGCAGCTGCATATATCGTTTTCAGAAAGGTGTGATTTAAGGAGTTTTTTTATAATGTGGTAGTATGGTTTTGTAGCCTGAGGGCTGGGTGTAGGGTGTTCCATGATTTTGCAACTACATAAGGGAACAGAGATTCCCCTGAGCTGTTTTTACATGGAATTACTTCATTTAGGGCTTTGTTACTGGATCATAGTTCCCTGTTGGTGCTATAGAAGTTTAAGAGGCCTGTTAAGGCAGGGGGGCTTTATCAGGGTGGTATAGTATTTGATGGGCTAGGTTGATCTGGTGATAGTGAAGTAAGTTTGGAAATTCTAGCCAGTGTAGTTTATGTAGGGATTGGCAATGGTGAGAGCATGATTTAGCATTGGTTGCAAACCTAGCTATTTTGTTGTAACACGTTGACAGTTTGTTCAGGTTGGTTTTATTTAGATTTGTTAGTACTGGGGATGCATAGAGTAGGGCTGATAAGAGATGAGTTCTGGCTATGGCAGTTCTGGGAGGTTAAGAACTTGTTGCTACGATAGAGGCATCCTAGCTTTTTGTGGGCTTTGGAGATGGTTAGGGATATGTGTTTATTATATTTAAGTCGGTAGTCAATTGTAAGACCTAGTAGTTTGGCCTCAGAAACAGGAGTTATGAGGGTGTTATTGGCAGAATGGAGAAGGTGGGGTCATTAGTCTTTATTGGGTAGAATAGCATTAGTTGTGTTTTTTTAGGGTTCAGTATTAGTTGAGAATTGTTTATCCAGTTTTCTATTTCTAAGAAGGATTCTTGGGCATAGACTTGTAGGAGATGGATGTTGGGTGCAGAGGTGATAAGGGTAGTGTCACCCACTCATTGGACTACATTGGTTTTTCTGGTTGCTAAGTGGAGTTGGTTTGTAAAGATATTGAAGAGAAGGGGACAAGTATTGAGCCCTGAGGTACACCACATTTGATTAGGAGAGGTGGGGGGGGGGGGTAGGGAGTTGAGCCATTTGACAGATTGAGAGCAGTTGTCCAGGTAGCTACTGAACCA
>NW_025059391.1:0-5602 GCF_019279795.1 Protopterus annectens
TCTCATTTAGGTTCATGACTGCCTCCACAATTATGACAGATAACAATAAGGTTGGGTGTTGTGGCTCCATTCATTTTATATTTCTTTTTCATCTTAGTTTTATGTTGTACACTATCAACACTCACATTGTCAGACACTGCATGCACATATTTCTCATTTGTGAGCATATTTGTATGCTTTTCTATCAGCTCATATATTTGACAAATCTCAGAGGCCTTGTTCAATGTTAAATCACTGTCTCAAAGTAAAATCCTTCTCACTGCATCATTAACACCACACACAAGCCTCTCTTTTATCAACTCATGTCTCAGATCACCAAATCTGCATGTTTTAGCTTTATTTCTTAAGTCGGTAATATATGCTGCTATAGTTTCACCAGGCTTTTGATTTCTTGTGTAAAACATGTACCATTCCACTGTAATATTCATTTGAGGGTTACACATTTCTCTAAATTTATGTTTTAAGCACTCAGCCTCTTCCTGCTTTTCAGCCTGTATCACAATATGGCGGTTCTCATGCATTTCACAAAAATATCCTGCAGTAACCTTATATTACTGGAATAAGTGATGGATATACGCATAAATTCGTCTATCCATGAACTTGTCTTTAAGATTCTCAAGTTCATCCTTTAACTTCTGATCAAGACAATTTCATGGACAGAGGTTATAATGAGAGGGATGTTACTGGTATACTTTTCCAAATACCCGAATACAGAGGAGAAAGGGGTAGACTCTACTTCTCAGATATTACTGCCAATAATAGTGAGGGAAATAAAGGTAAGAAATGTATGCATATTCCCATCACTTATTCCAGTAATATAAGGTTACTGCAGGATATTTTTGTGAAATACTGGGATATATTATGTACAGGTGATAAAGTGAGGGATATAGTAGGAGATAGATCTAGCTATACTTACAAGAATAAGAAATGTTTGAAAAGGCTACTATGTGGGCCGAGGGATGATTTTATAGATAGGACTGATAGTGGCAGGAGGGGTACTTTCCCATGTAAAATATGTAATTACTGTGGACATTTAGACACCAGTAGTAATGTCACTCACCTAGACACTGGTAAAATATGGGAATTTAAGTTAACAGCAGACTGATGGCAATCATCAAACAATTGCCAGAAAATCATAACCTTTTATGAGGAACAAAGGAAAAACATGAGGCAAAATCAGAGATATTCTACAAAATCATGGTCAGTTGAGATATATGATGGTGGTTCTTAATGGAAGTCTCTCTCAAAATAATACAGAATGATATTAACATGGTAAAGGGAACTGTTGCTTTAAGTGAACAGGTACTACAGTCTATTAAGCAGACAGGACTTCTAACTTCTACATGGTTCAGTTAACAGAACCAAGTATGTAGTCGCGTGATGCACAAGAAGAGGACTAAACTCTAAGAAACCTGAGTGAAGTTGCCCCCCAGCGAGAGGGTGGGGAAATGTATACCAGAATCAGTGATTCGTGGAAGCATACTTCAGTAGGAACCACCATTGTGGATTATAACAAAGAAACCTGGTCATCTTCCCACAAAGGAATCCAAAGACAGGTACTTTCAGGTAAATCATCCTATGTGCTGTGAATGTTAATTCCTCAACAGAAGTGAATTATTTGGCTTTGTGTGACTGAAAGTGTTCATTTGTGCATGGGACTAAGAGTTAAAAGGAAGCAATTTTTTACATATATTTGTTTTCCTTTGGCTACCATCACATAATGCTATTTCCTTTGGTTCACTTGACTATATGAGAACAGTCTATAAAACTGACTTATTTGACTTTACAAAAAAGAAAAACTTTGTGTGAACTTTTTATACCCCAACACACACACACACACACCCACACACTCACACACACACACACACACACACATTAAACAAAGACAGAGTATTTACACAATCTTTTTTAGCATTTTTAGTTTCTGGCCTGAGAATGTAAAAGCAGCATGCTGTCTATCACGTTGTTCAATAACAATATCAGTTATTTTATCTGAGTTGCCATTCAAAGCAGTCTTCAACAGTCTTGCTAGGTTCTGCTTTAGTAATCTCCCAATGGATATTTTTCCAGGGTTAAACCTCTTGGTTCCCAGTGTTTATGTTTGCACTAAAACATTCAATTAAAATAGTTATATATTTGAATTTCAAATGCAATATCTTTTTCTTGTAATGTGGCCAAGCTAGATGCTAGACCCCCATCAGGTTTGGAACTTCAAAAACAGCACTATAAAGTGAGACTCAGAAGTATTTCCTATTTCCTTCAAAATGATAGATGCATCAATTATTTTAGAAAGAAAGGAGCTGCTTCCAAGTTGATTCAAAGGCACATAACTTGCTCTTTCATTCAGTGCCACTGTCTGGGACTCCATCTGAAACAACAAACCCTTTACAGCTAAACTAGTCATCGAGTCTGCTGCCATGGAAACAGGTGAAATAAAGTGTGAATTCCCAACACATTTATACAACTAGTACCAAGCTAGGCACAACGAAGGGGTCGTAGTACTTCCAATTACATCTCTGTCATCTTGATCACAGAACATTCTCGTGCACAATCATGATGCAAGGGCAAAATGAGAAATATAAAATGCACTGATACAGAACGCAGTCATAAATGTGAAGAATGTCAGTAGAAAGCTCCTGCTCCTTTGTACAGCTAGCAAAGAACATACTGTTGAAAGCTAGAGCCGATGGTGCTGTTGCAGTTTTTATTTTAATGAATACATTGCCAGCACCAGTCCCATTTAATGCTTAAATCTCAAGTGCAGCAACAGAGTAACGGGAAGGTCAGAATATCACAACTGACAAGTAGCAGAGCAAAACAGATCTGCAAATAAAAAAAAGAGCATGTAAAACCCATGCCCAAACAATGCTAATTAACACTTATTAGGCTTCTGGCAGGTGTCAAACAAGAGCAAGTCATAGTATCCAGAAGGTGAGAGCAGCTCAGCGATTAACAAATATACTCAATGTCTAGTGCTTCTAATCCATGTGTTCTTGTGTACAAAAATATGCCTCTAACTCAAAAGGAAATTATCATACGCAAGCTGTTCATTAGTGGCAGATGCTTGTTGAACTGCTTATCTACAAGATATGTGATAAAAACTGGAATTATCAAAATCAACTTGCAATCTCATGCCAGACATGCACTAACCAGGAACTCAGCAGAACGCATCTCTTCCTGGTTTGTTTTTCAGGATTTCATATTGAATAAAAATCTGTTAACTAAACTGAAGCAAGATATAACATAATTAGAGACAGTATTCATCTGGGAAAGTTGTCAAAGGTTGGGATGGTAACAGAGAACCTTGGATATGCAACTGTGAATTCTACATTTGTGGGTTTTCAGTTCCAGGATGCTTCATAAATAATGAAAAAAACACCCAAATATGGGAAAAAAGGGTACAAGAATATTTCAGATGTTAGTGAGTGATCCTTGGAATGGAAGCTATGGAAACGAACATTGAGAAAATACAGAGTATTTTAAGAGCAAATAAGGCCAGCATGATGGCATAGAAGCCCAATGCCCTAACTATGGACCAGGTGATCTGGGCTTAGTTAGCAGCTTCAGTACTTGACAGGCTGATATGAAGAGGATGGGCATGCCCATCATGGGGGGAGGGTGCAAACTGGGTTGATCCCTCAAGCCATGGTGGAAGCCAGGACTGGGTTAGCAGGAATGGGATGGGTGAGGAGTCATGACCACTCTATAGCTCAAGGCAATCACGTCCTCACAGATCACACAACATATAACTTGCACAGCCTATGTAAAGGCATGATCACACAGGAGAAAAGGGATAGAGCCTATCAAAAAGTTTTGTTGTGTTGCCATTTTGTATGATGCGGCAAGCTCTGCTCCGTGCCTACTTTAGACAAACTCAGCCGAGAGGTAACACTGGTATGATATAATGATTCCCTCTTTCTTTACTTCACATCTGGAATTTCTTGGTAAGGCAGGGGAGTTGCAAGAATGCATTTTGGCAGCTGATGGGCACCTGGAACAAGAAACCAAAAAGAGGCAAAATAAAAGTCTTCTGACCTTTGTTTTTGTTTTTTTTTTTTTGTTTTTTTTTGGGGGGGGGGTGCAGGAAACACAGACAATGTCAGAAATGTAGGCAGAAAAACTGCTGATTTTAGCTGTTAAGAATAATGTAGCAGGGTATTTGAAAATTACTGATAATGAGGAAGATACTTAGTGGCACTGGAGAATCTTAAACTTATAAGTAAAGAATATACGAATATATGATAATTAGAAACCTGGGTGGTGTCAAGAAGGTCTAGAGATCAGTTTTGCAACACAATACAGTTGAAATTATATAAGCATTCAGTAGCATAGCTCTCAACCAAACCACTCAGGGACAAAGTCAGAAATAACCAGGGACAATCAGGAACACTTTTAAAATATTAGTACTATTAACCTGAGACATTGACAGATTAAGAGAATGTGAATTGACATGCATTTTCTAAAATAAAATTAGACTATAACTCTGATTACTATTTGTTAAATGTAATTCACCACCTTTTCTCCAAAAGTCACCAGTTTTAAGAAGAACTAAAGAAGGACAAAGCTAAAATTTGAGTAAAAATCAGGGAAGACTCTGAAAATCAAGGACAGATGAGAGGTATGTTCACTAGATGAAAAGACAGAAGTGAAAGACAGGAAGCTGAATTACTCATTAAGTACGTTGAGTGGATCAAATGGGAGGTGCAACTCCATAGTGAAAGAAAATGGTGGTCCAGTCCAATGTAAAGAAATACAAAACTGGGGACTGAAACTGTGTGGATACTAGGTACACTTTCACTACTGAAAGGAAGGCAGTATTATATGGTTTGCATACTAAGAAATACATAAAAAATGCATCCATCTTGTGACAGCATAGATGAAAATGATGTAAGAAACAGTTATATTGTATTACTGTGTTTCAGATATGTGACAAGTACCGAACAAATTCTGTACACATAGCTACAGTCACAGTTACTTATTGTCAGCTTTGTAGAAATACAAGAAAGGGGAATGAACCAAGCTTAAAAATACATTTTATATTAAACAAGCAGTAAAGCAACATATGTTTATTTTTATTTATTTATTTTATTTCAGGCAACTGGAATAAGAAGTTATTAGCACGGCTTTTAAGCAATCACTAAGCAAAACACTGCATCACTTATTCTAGCTTGGGTAGCTGACAACTTCGGTATATGCTATGACTCATATACTTGCTCAGAACTCAAGCACGATAAGAGAGGGTGGTTACTAATAGAAGTGTTGTGGAACTGGAAGTCTGTATCACTATCACATGGTACTATATAATAATAGTTCAATTTAAAAAAAAAAAAAAATATATATATATATATATATATGAGCTGGCTCTGTCTGAATTTGACATTGTGTCGCAGTTTCAAGCTGAAGCTTTTAAACATCTGTTTTGGTTCATTCCTACCTAGTTATTAAATACAAGTTCAAACAAATGTCTCTCCATAGGCACTCTTATCAGTGGCTGTGCTTGTTTTTTCACTGTGCTGGTCTGCTAACCTGCTGTGCTGTTTCTTTAAACTGTTTACACTTTTGATGTTAGCTGACGAACATTTTCCTGAATCGACTAAATTTC
>NW_025059392.1:0-5677 GCF_019279795.1 Protopterus annectens
CCTAAGCAACATGAGTGTCCACTACTGTCAATCTGGGTCCCCAGATCCCTGATGACTTCTTCTGTGCTCAGTGGATTGCCACCTATATGGTAGCTAGGGGTAACCTTGTTTTTCCCGAAGGGTATGACTATGCATTTCTTGGCATTTAACTTTAGGCCATGGCTCTGGCACCAGTTATCCGTTCTGTGTGGCCCTTCTGAAGGATATCTGTGTCAGATGTGTTTTCGACTATGGCGCCCAGTTTGCAGTCATCTGCAAACTTTGTCAGCCATAACCCTCCTGTGTTTGCTTGTACTTCAGAAATGTAGATGCCGAACAAGAGTGGACCCAGGACTGAGCCCTGTGGGACACCACTTGTGACAGGCTTTGAGTCTGACATGGCTCCAGCAACTCTGACCCTGTGGGTTCTGTCACTTAGCCAGTTTGCAACCCATCTTGTGATGTATGGGTTTACATTCAAGCTGATGAGTTTTTCGATGATACCTGAGTGGGGTATTGTGTCGAAGGCCTTTGCCAGGTCAAGGTAGGCTGTAAGGACTGCCTTTCCCTCATCAATGGCCTTGGTGACTGTCTCGAAAAAGTCAACCAAGTTTAAAAGGCATGATCTGCCTTTGACAAAGCCAAACTGGGTTGGATCCAAAGTCTGCAAGTTCCCTATGTCTTTATATATGAGTTCCATTATGATCCTCTCCATGGCTTTGCAGATAAGGCTTGTCAAGCTAATGGGACGGTAATTTCCAGGGTCGGTGGAGGCACCGCCCTTGTGAAGTGGGACCACAGTCGCGTCGCCACTCCTTGGGTACGTATCCTGAGGAGAGGCTAAGATTAAACAACTGTCCTAACTGTGGGTTTAATTCCTCATTGAGTTTGTGGAGCACACAGCCGGGGACACCATCCGGTCCCATGGATGCTGTGTTTTTTGCTTTGGAGAGAGCAGTTCTCACCTGGGCGTTGGAGATGTTTGGGAGCTACAATCCTCTGGTATAGATATCTCTCCTTTTGGGGGGGGAGAAGTTTGCACTGAACTTGTCAGCCAGTATGTTGGCAATGTGTGTAGGTTCAGTAATCTTCACATCATTTTGAACTAATTCTATGCTATTATCTGGAAAGTTTCTCCTAGGTTTCTAACATAGCTAAAGAAGGCCTATGATTGTCTTGAGTCCTGCAATTTTCTCAAAATTTGCCTTTGAGATGATTTTAAGGAGAGCTTCCCGTTTTTACTTATGTTTTCATCAAAGGTAAGCCTACCTTTCAAGGATTTTGCTTCTATCTTGTAGTAGCTTTCCCTCCTGTTGCTAGAAGAGCTTGTTTATGGCTGGGGTCCACTCAGACTGGACGCCATACCAAGTACAAAAGAGTCTTAGTTTTGTTTGGGATTGCTCTGATCCAGCAGTCCCAGTAGGTGCTTGCAGAAGGCACAAAGCATCCAGCTGCCGGAGCAATGCTTACCACTGGCTCAATGGGTTTCAAAGCGAAAATCACCACTAGTTTTTAGAAGTGTGTCGCTTCTGGTGAAGCTTCTTTTTTCACTGTGGTCTTTTTATTTCAGGTGGGGCCATGAGGACCTCCAGCCAGATTTGTTAGTTGCAGGATCCATCCAAGTGAGGGGGCATGCCCAAGGAACATTGTGATCCCATGTTCGTGATGATGACTCCAAGCATGTTTTCCTCTCAGGGGATGGGTGACTAGTTGTTCCATGGCATTGAGTTTATGAACCTAGGAACCTTGGGCCATGTTTGGGCTTCGGGAGTAGTGTTCCCAGTCTATATTAGGGTATGCTGAAGTCACCTAGCATGGTGCTTGGGAGATACATTTATCCCTCCATTGTTTTCAGGAAGGCCAAGTGTAAGGTTCCCTGAGTTTGAGAGGGTGGCCTGTAACATGCTGCTACAAATTGTGCAGAGCAGTCTTGCTCTAAGTGGTTAATTGCACCCTGATGAATTCCATGCATCAGGCTACACCAACCTTGAGGGGTGTCCTTATGAATATGGCCACCTCCTTTCTTGGTGTTGTCCGGATTTTGGGGGTCGAACGATGATATGAGGGGGTGAAACCTGATAGTGCTGGGGTGCTCCCAGGAGCCTCAAACCAGGTTTCTGTCACAGCACAGACATCGATGTTCTCCATACCTGAGAAGGCCTGAAAAGGCAGCATCTTGAGATTGAGACTTGGCATTGAGCAGCATTACCCTTAGTTTTTACTCTTTTTTTTGTGTTCTAGTGGTTTAGAATTTGGAGCCTCTGGCTCAAAAAGGTACCACGGGTGGCAAGAGCCTCGCCAATATCCTGAAGCCCAGGGGGCATGGCGTGCTTCATCCCCTTGCAAGCAGCGTGGCTTGTCCAGCATGTCATCCCAGGCAGATGACATTGATCCTCTTTGAATGACACCAGAATTTAAGCCAATGACCACCCTATCACTGTATGTACCGGCCCTAGGTGAAGGTAGGATACTGCTCAAGGTCAGGTCATACTCTGCCTGGGCTATAATCAGAGAGCTCCTCAACAGTCTCTTTTCAAGGTAGTCCAAGGAGGCACGCCCCAACAAGCACACCAGCGTGGACAATGACTGGGAGTCAGACTTGTACCTGCTGTTGAGAGACCTGAGTGCTTGTGTTATGTGGCTATCCCAGCCCGGCCAGCCACGACCTTTCTCCTTACCTGGGGTCTGGTGTGAGCTGCATGCCAGTGTGTGTCTGACTATGGGAGTCACCTAACATTGCAAAGCGTTTTGTGTTGTATTTGGCTCCTTATGGGCAGGACTGCTTTGCACACTGATTTTTTGTTTATGTGTTGTTTGTGTGGTGTATTGAGTTTGCAGTTGCTTGGTGTCTGCTGGGAGGCCTCTGGCTGTTTAGGGTAAATTTACTCAGAGCCTCCGGGTGTCTAGTGTGTTTATGTGTTTGATTCAGTGGTGTGGGTTGGAGTTATGTCAGACTGGGTGGCCAGGGTGTGTGAAGGCCTTTCTCCTCCTGCCTGGTCTTGCCAGTCCTGAGTTGAGAGAGCTCCAGCCTCCAGTCTGGCTATAAATAGCTGCATCTCTCAAGTGTTAGTAAGCATGCGGGAGGAGGAGAGGGGTTGTCCGTACATGGCACTGCAATGGCTGTCTCAGAATTCCCAGATTCACCAACTGGGCAGGAGAGCACAGCATCTGGACCCTTTCTTCACATGCTAGAAAGAATATGAGTTGGTATGAGACAGAAAAGTAGTGGGCTTAGCAGGGAAGTGGGCACCCTGGGGTTTTAAGTAGTGAGAGATTTCCAGGCAATATAGGAGCTGACCCGCAGAGAATGCTTATAAGACAAGGATATAGCCGAGTAAGACAGGGAGTGCTGGAGCTTTTTTGAGAAGAAAAAAGCTTATTTGGGAAATAAGTGCTGTACTTTTTTAGTGTGGTGTAAACTGTTTAGGTTCCTAACAGAGCAGTTCTAAGGGAAAAATTGAAGAACAGACTTTCTGGAGCCAGAAAGAGTTTAACCTTGTTAAAGCAGCCCGATGCTGCTCTAGTGGCAACTCCGCGCTAAATCGCGCTAAAGCACGTTAAAGCGTGCTTGATAGCAGGGGCTGGAAAGAAGCAGGAATAGACCCAAAAGGGAAAATAAAACTACAGTTTCAAGTCAGTAACCACCTCTACGGGGGGCAGGGAAGCTGCTCAATGTTAGTCACTGCCACTGATCAACAGAGAGACCCTCCTTCAGCCCAAGCAAAAATGGCCTCACAGAAACTTTCAAACAGTTCAGGAACAGCAAGCCTGTAACTGAACTTTTTTAACTCTCAGAAAAGTGGGAAAAAAGCAAGATTTTTTTTTGTTTTTGTTTTTTACAGAGATAGCAGAGGTTCACAAGTAATATCAAGTTATAACAGTGCAGTAAATGACCCCACACAAGAGTGCTAGGTCAAGGACAGAAAATATGCAAGTTAAGAAAAAAACGATTTAAAATTAAGTGCAAACAGGAAATTCAGCAAACAGCTTTTGGTTGTGCTCTAAATACAGCTACTAATACAGAAATCAAGTTTAACAAGCCAGAAAATGCTCAAGCTAGGCAGCTATGCAGAAAAACTTAGCAAATAAACAGAGAAAAAATACTTAAAATCTCAAAAGTGGCTCCCTTCTTCTCTCAGCGTTTTTTCCTCTTGGAGGGTGCTTCACCAACAGCCAACAAGCCTGAAAAGACGCCCAAACCACGAGGCAACTAGGTTTTAAGAGAGGAAGATGAAGGAGTTATGGAAATGACCCCTAGTGGCCAATAAATCGCAACAATAATACTCCTTCTTCAGCATTCTTCGTAGACCTGTCCAAAGCCTTTGACATGGTCAATCACCAGCTTCTTCTCCATCGTTTAAAATCTTTCTCTCTAGATAACCCTGCATTATCCTGGTTCTCATCTTACCTAGACAACCGCAAACAAGCAGTTCTATGGGACAACCAACTCTCTGACCTTCTCCCCACCACTATAGGAGTCCCTCAGGGCTCTATTTTGTTCTTTGTTTTCCATTTTCATTAATGAACTTCATCTAGCTACTCCACAAACAACATGCATTCAATATGCAGACGACACCACCATCATTTGCTCAGCCTCAACACAGTCAGAACTTCACTCTCTCACACAAAAAACCTTCTCAACCATAGAACAATGGTTCTCTAATCATTGTCTTCTCCTTAACAAGAAAACCAAACTCTTGCTCTTTTCACCCACCCACTTGTCTTCCTCTATCCATTTTACACTTACATCCGATAATGGTACCATTATCTCTCCTGACCAAACAACAAAACTCTTGGGTATTACTATTGACAATCAATTAAAATTTGACAATCATATTAATCTTACAATAAAATCTACCAACAGAAAACTTGGCTCTCTCTATAGAATCAAATCTTTTCTTACCCCTGAAGCCAAAGTTACAATAGCTAGAACCCACTTAATCTCAACCCTCTTATATGCTTCCTCCATATACACAAATCTTTCTAAACATAATCTTAAAAACGCTACATCATATAACAATATTGCCAGATTTGCAACTGCCTCTCCATATAGAACTCATCATTGTTTAAATCTCAAGAAGCTAGGATGGCTTGAACTTCCACATCTCATGCAATACTATCAACTCACTATTGCCCATAATGCCCTACATCACCCTGACAACACCCCAATACTCTCTACCCTCATTACGCCCTATAATAATCAGAAGTACCTCGCTCCACCAACAAAATACTGGTCCAAACATCCCGATCCAAAAATTCAGCAGGTGACGCCATATTCTCCAACTCAATTGGCAAAATATGGAACAACTTACCACAAGACCTTACATCTCTAACTTCACTCTCCCTTTTTAAAACTAAACTAAAATTCTTTCTATATAACCATTGGCTCTGTTCTTGTCATAACCCTGGTTAGCTCTCTTTTTCCCCATCTTTACCTAATTCCTTAACAACCTTTCTCTCTTCTCTTCTATATACACTTACAGAGTATTTAATTTTTTCATCTTTTCTTTTTTACCATCCTACTTTTAGACACAACTCAAAAGTTTATACAACTTGTTATAAGATTTATTGCATATTTTTTGTTTTCCTATTATTGTAAATTGATGTATAACTGACACTGTTTAGTAGTATGTAGTGGAGCTTTTCTCCCGGCCTCCACTGAAAATGGACATATATCCAGCTGGACTAGCCGGGTAAA
>NW_025059393.1:0-5854 GCF_019279795.1 Protopterus annectens
GGTAAAAAACCCCAAAGTTTTTAAAAAAAAAAGTATTTGCACTTTTTCTTGTAAAGTCTTATTTCACAAATGTGAGTGATGCTTTATAGTCTCACATTTATTCACTAATTTTAGTGTTGCTAGTCTTTTCCTTATCTTTCCATCATTACCACCATCATCCCTAACCCCAGACTAGTTGCCCAATGTACCCCTGATTCTTTTACCCCTTGTGCTTTTTTCTGAATCTCAAGCATTTTCCTTTGAAGATTGGAAAATACTTTCACTGGCAAAGTCTCTGTGTTTATTGTCCAAAGAATAAAGCAGACACCTCCTGTTTGATGGCTCACTCTTTGTTGGACAAACTTTATTTCTTTATTTGCCTGTTCTGTATAAAAAATGACTTTGGTCCTCTAAAAAATATTCCAGCTGGGTACAGTAGTTTGAAACACTGCCTGTCAACTTTCCCTGATTGCTGGGTTGAATTTGCTTATCTTCTGCTCTGGTGCACAGTGAATTTATTTTACAAAACACTGTACTGTCTCTGATTTTAAAACATTTAAAACTTTCCCCTTTTTTCCACAGTTTTGTCAGGAAAAATTTTTTTCTGCTAATATGATTGCATCTTTACTAAAACAAGTCTTAAGCTGCTTTCTCATGGCCAGGTTGATTTGCCATTTCAGTTAACAAATCCTGCTGTGGAATACCAGTCCAGTTGTTTTTGTGCTTTCATAAAATTAGTACAGTTTGTTCCTTACATTTTTTTTACAGCAAAAAATAAAGGTTTTCCTTTGCTCTGTCTTCTAGTTCTACCATTTTTTGAAATTGTTATTGAGCAGTCTCAACCTCAGTCACACTTTTCTTCATTTTGTCCTCTGATTTTGCAGTTTTATCAGTTCATCTCAATATCCGTTTAAAATTCTTCTATTTTTTCCAGACTTCTGTTACTTGAGTTTATGTAGATGTTCTTCATCTCACATTGCTGCAGTCCTTACACTTGGGTAGTCCGCTGTCCTCGGTCGGCCCGAATATCAAAGTATATGCGCGGTAAAGGGCGCATTTGACTGACAGCAGGACGGCAGGGAACAAATGCGCAGGCCCCACGTCATATCCTCAGTCTTTTTTGCCGCATGGTCCGATGCAGAAGCAGTATTGCAAGTGCCGGTTGGCGTTCTGAAATTTTTCGATTTCGGAGTTTCAGACCGAGTCAAAGTTGGCAATAGGGGGAATATTTTAGTTTTTCTTGCCTCAGTGGTTTACCGGATGTCAGAAAAAGTGAATAATTGTATTTCTTGTGGGAAACACATACGGCATAGAGATTATCATACTATCAGTATTCCTTGTTTAGGGCCTGAGCCCCGGGTTGGGTGTCGCTTTGTGCTAGATTCAAAACTATAAAGAGAAGTTAGATTGTGCCAGGTTAGTCTTGGGAAGCGGTGCAATTTTAAAAAGCCGCCGGATGCTCCGCGCTTCTTCAAGAAGCGCAAGGACAAAGCAGTTAAGCCCAGGCTAGGAACCGGCCGGACCCCGGGTTTTTTAGAGGTGTCGGGGGAGCCGGTGGTTCCACCGGAGGTTTTTTGGGTTTCCCCGGGGGAGACTTGTTATTGCAGGATGTGGCCTCTCAGGAGGCAGGTCAGGCTGAGGGGCTTCTCAGGTTACTATACTCCCCCCCTTCCTAGGGTGGTTAGGCCCTCTCCTTCTGTTTCCAAGGCTTCTCCCAGAGGCAGGCCAGGTTTAGCTTCAGTTGGTGTCACCCTAGTTCTTCAGGAACTGTGCCCAAGAAGCATATGCTTAAAATGGCAGAAGATTTGATTACTTTGATTAGGGTTCTTTGCCCCTCCTGATAAGAGGCCTAGGGTGGAGCCTGAGCTAGGGAGTTTTGAGCAGGCTTCGATGTTTCAGAGTCTTCCGAAGACTTGCAGGAGTACCCCCTTATTCTGATTCTGATGTCGATGATTCTATTTTTGCTTCTCCTCCTGAGGATTTTTCTTTTTTAGAAACTCTTCATTCCATGAGGGAGCATTTTAAGTGGTAACGTCAGGACTTCTCTGCTTCCAGGAAAAGGCTTAGGGAATTTTTTTTTACCCCAGCATAGGCCTTTTGGGTATACCTCCTGTTTTGGATGTAGTGGAAGATGTTTTACAGAGGCTTCTCTTAATCCTGATTCTTTGCCTCCTGCTCCTGTTAAACCGGATAGGTATTACAGGGTGCCTGAAGCTCATAAGTATCTTTTAAGAGTCCTAGGGCAGACCCAGAAACTGTTAGCCAGGGGCCTAAAGGTGTTAAGGCTTCTGTTGTCAAGAATCCGGTTCCTGCAGATAAAGAGGCCAGGGCCTTGGATAGATGGGGAAAGAAAGTTTATACTTCTTCCACTCTAGCTATGAGGGCTTTGAATTGCCAGTTTCACATGTTGAAATACCAAAACTATCTCCTTTCACAATTGAAGTCTAAGGTTGATGCTCTGGAAGGTATTGATTGTAAAGAGTTACAAGATTTAGTACATGTTTCTGAACAGGTGGGTAAGCATTCTTTGCAATGTGGTTTTGATGCTGTACAGGCCTCGCCTAGGGTGGCTGCCACTGGGTCAGTTCTTCGCAGGCACGCCTGGCTGAGGGATCAAAATTTATCTGACCATGTTAAAACAAGGATTTTACATGCTCCTTTACAATCTGATGTGTTGTTTGGTTCTCCTGTTGAGGCAGTTTTAAAGAAAATGGAAGACAAGGCTAAGTCTATGCAGACTGTTAAAGATTTTTTGCAGGTTCAGCCTCCAAAGTTTAGTAGAAATTGGCCTACTAAGGGGTGGACGATCCTTCTTATGATTCCCAGTCTAGGGGTAGATCTAGACGTGGTAGGGGCAGCGCTCAGGGCTCTTTCAGGCCTAGAACAGGGAGTTCTCCTGCACAGTCTTCGGGTGAGGGCAGGGGTCAGTCCTTTCGAAACAGACCCAATGACCTACCTTTTCAGCTGCCAGAGCCTTCGCTGGCAGCACCTTTGGGAGGAAGGGTGGCACTTTACAAAGAAAATTGGAGTTTAATTACCCAAGACAGATGGGTATTGGATATCATACACCACGGTTACAGGTTTTATTTCCATACCTTGCCTCCTTTCAAAGGCATGCCAGATGTTCCTCCTCAACAAAGAATAGAGGCTCACAAGCAAATTTCTCTGTTACTCCAAATAGGGGCCATACAGCGGTCCCTATGCCAGAAGTGGGCCTAGGATTTTATTCTCCTGTTCCTAGTACCAAAGAAGGGAACACGTGGAGACCAATTTTGGATTTATCTATCCTCAACACTTATCTGGACATTCCCAAGTTCAAAATGTTGACGTTACAACAGCTTTTACCTCTGCTGGGCAAAGATCATTGGATGGTAACTTTGGATCTCAAGGAGGCTTACCTTCATGTTCCTATCAGACTAAGTTGCAGGAAGTATCTGCTGAGCTGGGACTTCTCATATCAGTTCTCTGCATTGCCCTTTGGCTTATCTACTGCCCAGAGTGTTCACAAAAGTTCTGGCTCCAGTGATAGCTTTCTTCAGGCTAAAAGGAATACAGATCTATCCTTATTTGGACGATTGCCTGATTCTGGCTCAAGGAAGGAGAGCTTCTTCATCATTTGGAATATGTGATAGCAGTGCTAAGATGCCTGGGGTATTCTGTGAACGAAATAAAGTCCAGTCTAGTACCCTCTCAGGACATGTGCTTTCTGGGTGTAAGACTGAATACAGCATCCCAGATGGCCTTTTGACCCCGGACAAACAAAAGAATCTTTCCCTTTACTTCCATCAACTATCTCATCAGTCCGGCTGACTGCAAGGACAGTCCTTCAAGCCTTAGGGTTCATGGCATCTTGTATTCTGGTGCTTCCCAATGCCAAACTGCATATGAGGAAGCTACAATGGTATCTCAAAAATGTATGGACACAGCACTGCCAGGATCTGGACACTGTCATTCAAATAATACCTTGCATTCAAAAGGAATTTTTGTGGTGGGCTCAGGAATGTCACCTAAACAAGGGACTCGAGTCAGATTTTAACGACAGATGCCTCAGACAAAGCTTGGGGAGCTCATCTAAATGGAAAGTGGATACAAGACAAGTGGCCTGCCAGACTACAACATCTACATATCAACTTGAAGGAGATGTTAGCAGTCCAGTTTGCATTAATAGCTTTCAAGGATTTACTTCTTCCAGGGCAGGTGTTGATTCTAACAGACAACACAACTGTCATGTGGTACATCAACAAGCAAGGGGGAACACATTCTTATCCTCTATGCAGGCAAGCAATGATTTTGTGGGAGACTGCTCACAGTTTACAGCTCAATCTTCAGGCAAGGTTTCTGCCGGAGCACAGAACTCCTTAGCAGATGTGTTGAGCAGACAATTATGGATCCCCACGAGTGGAAATTGGATCCTCATGTATTTCAGAAATTGACAGTGTCATGGGGAACTCCAGACATAGATCTGTTCTTCTCCACTAAACCACCCGCTGCCAAAGTTTTGCACAAAAGGTTTCATCCCACAGCTTGGAAAGTGGATGCTCTTTCTTTCAATTGGAGCAATCTTCATGTGTATGCCTTTCCACCTCTGCCTCTCCTCCCAAAGGTACTTCTAAAGGTCAGACAGGACAAGCCAAGGATGATTTTAATAGCTCCAGATTGGCCTCGACAGCACTGGTACCCATTACTGAGAAGTCTGGTAGGAAGCCTCCATGGCCTTTCCTTGATTCCACACCTGTTGGCGCAGGAGGACAGTCATTTGCTCAATGTCAAACTTCACTCTCTTCACCTAACAGCCTGGCATATTCTGTTTTGAACCATAGAGGGGCTCAACTTCCACAACAAGTTTTGAATGTGATTTTGGAAGCTAGAAGGCCTAGTACAAGGAAAGTGTGCAGATAAATGGAAGAGATTTTTATTTTGGAGTGCAGCAAAGGATTTTGATGTTTCTGAGCCTAATTTAAGTGTGGCTCTTCAATATCTTACTGAGTTACTGGACAAAGGTTTGTCCTTCTCTTCTATTAAGGTTCATGCTGCAGCAATTTCAGGTCACTATGACTGTGACCCACCATTGTTTTCTCATCCTTTGTTCAAGCAATTTCTTAGAGGGGCAAAGAATATAAGACCCCCACCAAAAGCTCCTACTCCTGCTTGGGATCTCAATTTTGTGTTGGAGAAACTCACTCTACAACCTTTTGAGCCTGCAGCTACTGCTGAGTTGAAATATTTATCATGGAAGAGTGCTTTTTGTTGGCCATTACCTCTGCAAGAAGGGTTTCTGAATTGCAGGGCCTTATGGCGGTTGAGCCTTTCTAAATTTTCCATAAGGATAGGGTATCTTTACGTACTAATCCTTCCTTTATGCCTAAAGTGGTTTCTAGTGTGGCTTTAAACCAAACTATTCATTTGCCTACTTTTTATGCAAATCCCCAAAATAAAGGGGAAAAGATTTTGCACACTTTAGATGTACACAGGCAGTTGCGATATTATTTGGACAGAACTAAAGGGTTCAGGCAGTCTCAGCAGTTATTTGTTTCTTTTGCTTTGAGTTCTCAGGGCAAGCCTGTGTCAAAACAAACTATTTCTAAGTGGATTGGGTTTTGCATTGCTTTCTGTTATTCCCATCATGGCAAGGAGATTCCAGCTGGGATTAGGCCTCATTCCACTAGGGCTACGGCCACTTCAGCTTTTTGAGGGGGTGGCAACCAAGGATATTTTGGAGGCAGCTACTTGGAGTTCAGTGCATACTTTCTCTAGGCATTATCAACACCAACTTTACTCTAAATCCAGGGCTGGTTTTGCCACTGCTGTTTTGCAGGGCATTTTGGCAGCTCCTGCCCCTTTTAGTTTGGCCATTCCCTTCCCCTTTTTTCCCCTC
>NW_025059394.1:0-6133 GCF_019279795.1 Protopterus annectens
AGTGGGTGTACAGGGAGCCAAGTTTTTTTGACAGACTTAATGGTATGATTGACATGTTTAGCAAATTTAAGGTTGTTGTCTATTATTACACCTAGAAGCTTTGTATGGTCACCGGGGGAGATAATGATGTCATTGCTAGATTTGATGTTGAAGGAAGGAGGAGAAATTCTACAGTTAGGGAAGAAAAGTACTAGCTTGATTTTGTTAGGATTTAGAAGCAGTCAGCGATTAACTAGCCATGTTTCTACTGTGCCGAAAGTGGTCTGGGTGAGGGTTAGAAGTTGTGTAGGAGAGGAGGCGGAGCATATTAGTATTGAGTCATCTGCATATTGGATACAGGTAGCTCCTGGGATGGTGGTGTGCAGATCATTGATAAAGATAGAGAAAAGAAGGGGACCTAGTATGGACCTTTGTGGGACACCTAGAGCTAGAGAAAGGTGGGATGACAGTTTGCTCTGCCATAAGACAGCCTACTGTCTATCATTTAGGTAGGAGTGAAACCATTGCATTGCATGTTGGTCTAAACCAATGGTTTGTAGGGTATTGAGCAGTAGCTGATGGTTGACCATATCAAAAGCTTTTAAGAGATCTAGGAAGAGTGCTGAAGATAGTTTGTTGTTGTTACAATAAAGATGGATGACATTAGAGAAAGATAGAAGAGCTGTGGTGGTACTGTGAAATGGCCTAAAGCCATGCTGAGAGTCGGCGAGCTTTCCATTTTGAATAAGAAAGTGCACGATTTGTTTGTGAATGCATCTTTCCACGATTTTAGCTAGTGGTGAAAGAATGGCTATAGGTCTAAAGTTAGATAATTCTGTAGAATAAACAAAAAGGTGTTGCTAGAAAACAATTGATTGTTGGATCTTGTACAAGCGATTTCTTGATGATATTTGCACTTTTTGGAAAGAATCTGAGAGGAAGTTAAAATAATTTTTACAGTATTTAAACACTACTACTTTTTTACAATTTACAAGTTCAATTACTCTTAATAAAGTAGATTTTTTGGATGTGAGTATCGTTAAGACAACTGGGGGTATAAAATCTAAAGTCTTTCAAAAGGAGATTTTTTCAAACTTGTATCTTCACTTTGAGAGTGCCCACCCATATGTACAGAAGAAGAGTATTTTTAAGGGGCAATCAATAGGAGCTAGTAGGCTTACCTCGTTAGATGAAGATTTTGGGGAAGAATGTGTCTTCCTAGAAAAACTTTTTTTGGAGAGGGGATATCTGTTTAAATTAATAGAGGACACCACTAGGTATGTTAAAGACCAGTGGAGGGCAAGATTTATGCCTATTTTAGGCAAAGGTGATGAATTTACATTTGCCACTGGTGAGAAAAATGATAGTAGATTTAGTAGGGCATTCACAATGGCATATAACAGTGACTCAAATATGGTGGTGGATGTGGTCAGAAGAGAGTGTAATAGATTTAGGTCTTTCACTGACCTTAAGGGGGTAGAAAACAAGCCTTTAAACATTATTTTTAAAAAAGGTACCAACTGGAAAGAATTATTTGAGATGAGGAGTACTACATCTTGGGGTAAGAGATTTGGTACCTATAGATGTGGGGCATGCTCCCAGTGTAAGCATATAGCTAATGTTGACCAAGTGTATATTAAAGCTAGGAATAGGACTGTTAAAAGCATTTATTATAGTAACTGTAACACTAGTGGTTTAGTTTATTTAGTAATATGTGATATTTGTAGTGTCTTTTATGTAGGGAAGACAGAAAGATGTCTGAAAAGGCGCATGTATGAGCATTTTTATGATATAGGTAAAAGGAATTATAAGAATGCCTTATACAAACATTAACAAAATTGTGCCCAAGCAAATTTTTTATTTCTTGTGTTGGAAGTTATTCCTATTGATGCTGGGGGGGGTGGGCTCTTGGGAATCCCATTTGGAATATTGAGAATTATATTGGCAGGCTTTGTTGGATGCTGGGAGGTATCCTGGCTTGAATGAGAGTACTTCCCTGGCACCATTATTGAATTTAAGGGCAGCTAAACTCTAAAACCTTTTTTAACTTTTTTAAAGCGCTTTTATTTCCAGTTCTAACCACAAGAGGGTAGCAATGCATTGAAAATATTGAATTAAATAATTTTATTTTATTTTATACGTTTAGATATTTAATATAAATAAGAATATATATATATATATATATATATATATATATATATATATATATATAATATGTATAAAGTGATTTTTTTTTAATGTTGAGTATTTTAAAGTTTGAGGTTTTTAATATTTTTTAACATATTCTTGGTATTGTATTAAGTGTAATGAGGATGTTTAGAATAAGGTGCTTCTGTTTCTTTATTTCTTAGGCTGTTACTAATAGATATCAAGTTTCTATTGAATTTGATTTTTTAAAACTTTTGTGGTATTTAGGACTTACATTAGAGAGTGAATGATGTTACCTGATGAAGTCTTGGTGGACGAAAACGTATTTGAAATCTTCAGCGTTAATACTTTTGTGTGGTCCTGAGTGTTTAATGGAATAAAGAGCTAATTTATTGTGGATGTGGAGTGTGTTTTCTAGCAAAACCTTTTTGTTTATTTATTGCTGGTTTGGAGTTGTATTTCCCCTTTTCTGTTGATAATTCTGTAGAACTTTCTCCTTTATGGAGAGGTATAACATGTGATATTTTCCATATTGCTGGATGGATCCTTCTGAGATGGATATGTTGATCAGAATAGAAATGGGAAGTGCTATGGCATCAGCTGCTTTTTGAAGATATTCGAAGCTGGGAGGTGGTCGGAAATAGCGCTAGTGTAGTAGGTTTTGAAGCTTTTTTGAGTAATGTCTGGATCAGGTTGGTGAGTGCACGGGGTTTGAAAGGTAAAAGGTGGGTTGGGTGCTGAATGGATCAGGGCTAGATATTGCCAAAGCTGGTGTTTATCTCCGATGGAGGAGGATGGGTAGCTAGAGACTGAATAGTTTTCCAGTAAAGAAAAGAAGATGAAGTTGTTTGCAGATTTCTACAAGTGGGATTTATCAAGGGCAGCTGATGGGGTAGGAGTGAGGTGGAATGGCCCTTCTGGGTGGAGAGAAAGATTGTTAATACTAGCCCAGAACTTTTTGAGGTGTTAGCCTGATATTTTTGTTGTAGGAGGGTGTAGTGATTTTTTTGTCTAAAATGACAGATTTTTTGGTCTGGTTCCTTAGCTGCTGGTATCTTACTTGGTCCATAAGAGCTTTGGTAACATGGCACCTGGCCCAGGCGTTGTTTGTTACTTTAATTTTGTTTTTTGTTTCTTTAGATAGCAACGGTGCAACTGTGGCTTTTACACGGATGGTACGGGTAGGAGCATGGTGGTTAAGGATAGCCAGAAAGCTGGTACTGAAGTACTCAAATGCTTCTTGTAATGGGAGTCATTTCAAGACATTCCAATTACATGCTTTGAGTTCATTTTGGAAGTTGTCAAGTTTAAAGTTCCTGGCGTTTCTTATAGTTTTGTAGGTGGGCTGGTTAGGAATGTCGGCTTTTAGCCTAATAATATAAGTAAGGCAGTGATCACTTAGATCATTGGGTAATGTACCTGACTTGTACTTTTGGGGGTATCTGTTAATAAGTATCCTATCAAGGATACTATCTGATACTATCTTTGCTAAATCTGGTGGGGGTGGCAATGATCTGAGTAAACCTGTGGAGGTGTAAATGGGTGGAGGGAGTTTCAGAGGAACAGGTGTTCCAATCAATGTTAAAGTCCCCCAAGACAATGGTTTCCTGGGGTTAGTTAGAAGCTAGCCAGTTTAAGATATTTTCTAGAATATTATCATTCCTGCTGGGTGGAATATAAATGCAGACAATGTATCTGCATTTATTTTTGTTTATTATTAGTTTGGTGATGAGCATTTCTGCATTGCCAAACTGGAGTGGTTGTTGGGTGTCAATTGTTATTGTTAAGGTAGACTTGTATAGTACAGCTACCTCGCCACTTTTCCTGGATGTTGTACTGTGGGGGGGTTATTTCATTATCTTTGGTTATTGGTTTTAACCAGGCTTTTGTGAGGGAGAGGATATCAAAGGAGTGAACAGATAAGAGTCCATGCAGGCTATGAATCTTGTTGTTTAGGCTTCTGATGTTGAGATGACAGACCAGAAATGAGTTTGGAAGTCTATCAATCTGGGTAGTACATGTTGAGTTGTTAGATGGTGTGCTTGGGTCTACTGTTGTGGATGGGCCAGGAGGTTGAGATTGGATGTCTCCATCCTTCATAAGCATTTAATTTTAAGTTGCTTATGAGTCTTAAAAGTGATTTTATGATTTTTTTGTAGCTTTTGGTTTTTAAGCTAATGTAGTGGTATTTAGTTGGGTAATGGTAATTGGGGGGTGAGGAATTAGGAGATGGGGTGGTTATGTGGTGGATACATTTATTAAATGCTGGGCTGGTGTCTGTTTGAGAGTTTGGGTATTGGAGTTCAAGATGCTGTGCATATTCATAGGAGCTTAGATGATAAGAAATGAATAGCAGGGGTACTAAGGGTAGCAGCATTAGTGTTTTGGCTGTAGTCATAGTGAATTACTAGGGTAGGATCTGTATTTACTGTATGTGATGGATAAAAGATTACAGAGAATAGAATAGCTATTGTTGGTGGGTTAATCTGATTAGTGGGGTGGATAGAGGGTGTATTATTGTGCTAGGAGTTTGCTGAGTTCTAAGAGCATGTATTATGGTTAGGTTAGCTAATTTTAGGGGCATGCCAGTGGTACTATAAACATAATTGTACTACTGAAATTTGAATGGGATATGAGGGCAGGGGTGGAGGCATGAGAGGCGCTGAAGTGAAGCTGATCTTAAAAGGGGCTAAACCAGTAAAGCAGATGCCTAGAGGCAGCATGTGCAGGTATGAGTTACAAGCATGATTTTTGTTTCTTTTTATATGCCCAATACTATGTTCCTAAGCCCTACTGTTAAATGAGTTACAAGCACACTTTTTTGTTTCTTTTTATATGCCCAATACTCTGTTCCTAGGCCCTATTGTTAAAAACTACACAGTTCCCTGTCTGCTTCTCAATTTGCAATGCAGACAGCCCATTTTCCAATTCCCTTTTGTAGCACGCTTGTTTCACTTAGTTTATTGAGAAATGCACTGCTTGGAGGTGCAGAGCACACCCCTCACAGCTCATCTGTTGAACAGTAGAAAGCACACTATTTTTACCTTAATTGGGGGAAGAAAGAAGGCTACAGGAAAGTCTAACCCTTTCCAATCCCAATGCTTATCAGCATAAACAGATTACAAGCAGGAGTTATGGGGACATTCACCAGTGCTTTTTTGGACCCAATTTGTTAGGTTTACAGGTGGCAAGGTATTTTAGTGGATACTGACCTTTTTAAAACAAGTTCCATGGTGGCGAAAGTCTTCTGTACTTGTTATTTCTTGAATGACCCTATATGCTTTTACAAGCCTTTCAGGGGGAGGAGAGGTAGGAACACCTAGACAGGGGATATGATTGTTAGTACTATACCAAGAACAGAGTTAATCATTCAAACATTCGGTATACATGATTATCAAACAAGTCCATGTGCACCTTTTAGTATTAGCAAGCAGCAGTGCTCTTTCCTATACATCTGCCTTAAGGGCTCAGTTACTATTCATTATTTCTGTCCCTTATCAATGCTACACTACTTGTTCATTATTTCTGTCCCTTATCAATGCTACACTACCCAGGAAAGACCACTAAGTCAATGCAAATGACAATAAATGGATACAATATCAACAGCAGTTTGCAAGTAATTTGTAGCAGCTAGGGTTACCACCTGTCCCACTTTGCGAGGGACAGTTCCTCTTTGGGCAGTTGTGTCCTGCAAAATATTGTGAGAAAATGGCAAATGTCCTGAGATTTTAGGACAAAATTATTTTCTATATTGTATGTAATAGTTGTGATAAAACAGTTATTCTGTATCTGAAACACCTAAATGTTATATGAAACAGAATAAGGAACAAAAATGCTGCAAGAATAAACTTTTATTCAGGCAAACAACTGAAGTTCTGTCCTCTGTACTGGTCGTGGGTATGTTTTGCCCCGCAAAATCTGATGTTTGTAGCACAAATGTCCCACTTTGGCCATTTGGAAAGGTGGCAACCCTAGTAGCAGCTGGTACCAATAAACATGCCTGAAT
>NW_025059395.1:0-5625 GCF_019279795.1 Protopterus annectens
AAAAAGGAAGATGGAAAGAAAAGACGTTGATGTGATAATAAGGAGAGTGAACAGGTGCCTGGAAGATCTCAAAGAAAGAAATTTAGTAACTGGAGATGTGCTTGACTATTTAATAGTTGAACATCCGGTTATTCCGGTGTTCAAATGCCTCCCCAAGGTACATAAAGACCCTTTAAAACCACCTATGAGACCTATTCTGGCAGGAGCGGGTTGGATAACGGAACCGGCTTGTTGATGTGTGTTGTGTAGGTGTCGGTGGTATTTGAGGTGTGTTGTCTGTGTTGACAGCCTTCTCAGTGCCAGCTATACTGGCTTGTGGGGGAGAGTGCAATGACTCTAGGTGCTTGATGTAATGGCATCTATATATATATATATATATATATATATATATATATATATATATATATATATGCTACCTTCCCATAAGATGCATATATCATTGACAAATCTCTGATAGTCTAAGGTGTTTTTTCCATTGATTCTCTTGGTAGCTCACTCGTTCCTCCCATCATGCCAACACTAAGTTTGCATAACTGTTGGTGCATAGGGTACCCATGGCCACTCCACAAACTTGAATATATAGCCCATCATTAAATAGAAAAACATTATTGCTGAGAATCATCTCCATTAACCTCTAGTCTGATTCAGCAGTAAACAGCACAGCAAGACTGTGTGTCTTAAGAAGAATTTTGATCCAGCACAACATAGAAGCAGAGCCACATAAAATAAATTTTCAGTGGTGATCCTGACTAACGCTCCTAGCCTGTAATCCAAAACAGGGGAGTGAGGTAATGCCTTTATAAGGTCACCTCCTGTAAAGCACACAGTAACTAACGCTATGTGAAGTACTTCAGATTTCAAAGTTTTCACAGTTTGCAGCACACACAGTTTATTTGGACGCCTAAACTGAGTGAGACTGCAGTGCAGAAAGCTGCGAGCAGTGCCATAAATTCTCTTTTCATAAGAACCATTAGCACAGAGGTTGCCCAAAATAGAGAGAAGAAATATCTACCCCTCTTGGAACAGGATTAAGGGAGCTTTGATATTATCTGACAATAATAATATTCAAAATGGGGAAGAAGGAGGAGTGATGGGTCTGCCAGTTGTAGCAAATGAGGAAGTAAAGGCTAGAGATTTCCGAGCTATGGTGACGAATACAGTGTTGGTACCAACAGCATTATTAGGGACATCATAAATAAATGTTGGGGAATATTGGTGAAGATAGACAAATCAGTCACATGGTGGAAGGAACTCCACTTTTATATATACAAAAGGTAAAATAACACTTCAAGAATATTTTTAAAAATCTAATGGTGACAACAAGGAGAAGAAAAAAATAGTAAAGGCACTCCAAAATGTAGAATGTAGCCACTGTAAATACATATTGGTCAACCACAATGCAAGTCATCCACCACAGGAAGGAATCTGTTCATTCAAGGTGGTGGTGATTTACATGTGTATATATCCTGACCTGCATTTTATGTAAGGAAAACAGAAAGTAAGCTAAAGGAAAGGACATATGAACACCAATATGAGATATCAGGTCTACTTTTGAATCTCAAAATACTGAAATCTTGAATTTCAGTATTTCGAGACCAGAATGTCGAAACCTCACAAATATGAAACTACACAATAAAAGAAAAAAACATTGTAAATTACAAAACACAAATAAAAATCCAACCCCCCCCAAAAAAAAAACACAAAAACACTAAATAACTCAAAAAAATAGCATGACCATATGTTTTGCAGGGTCTGTTCCCCCATTCTCCTCTGAGGGGCTGTACTCTAATAATTCCTTGCTACTTATATATATATATATATATATATATAGGGTTCATTTAATTCCCTCAACACTGAAATCTCACTCAGTATTTCAAATCACAAAGCCAAAACCCAATCACAACTCACAAACTCGAAACACACGACAGCTAAATTCAAAAATCCCATACCCATCACTTACTCATACAGTACAATAATACAAACATACACAAACTCCCTCCACAATCAAACAAACTAATCTAAATCCATAAGCAGGAGAGCAAGCCCTGCACCCCCTACTCTATATTCTAACTCCAAGATTGCACAAACAGTAACACAAATCCAAACCTCCACACACACACATCTTACAGTCCCCAAACACACACACACCACACACTAAAACCCCCAACCAACATACCTCCTTACACACACATACTACCAAAATTAAGCCCAAACAACCACACATCTGTAACACTGGAAGCAGAAAGTCAAAATATCCGGTATTTCAGTATTTGAATTTCACTCTTCGTCGGTTTCAGAAATGAGTATTCATTTTGTGATTGGAATACTGAGATTTCAGTATTTCAAATTACAAAGTGGACCCATATACATATATATATATATATATATATCTATATATATCTATATATCTATATATCTGATATGACACGCACAGAAGAATAATAGCACCAGAGTTGGTACATATACAACTCTGAGGCGCACTGACCAACCCCCCACAAACGCATCGTTACGCCCTAAACTCCCATTGCAAACAGCCATATTTACTCACCACAACACACACACACACACACACACACACAACACACACACACACACACACACACACACACACACACACACACACACCACCACCCATGCACAAACATCACCGCATTCAACCACACAATACACTCACCCCAACCTACTCCTAAAACCCTCCCCAAAATTAAAACTAACAAATTTCTACCCAAAACCTATAAAAATTGCAAACACCTATCAGAATCTCAGAACAAACATTGTTCAAGCCATGCAGAAATCCTGTCCATACTACCCCTGCAGAGGTAACCAAAGTACACACCACACCTATTAATTTGAAACTTAGATTTGACAAAGTGCAGTTTTGAATAACTGCACTTTCAGTATCTGTCTTGAAATACTGAAATTCGAGATTTCTGCATTTTAAGATTCAAAAGTGGGACCTAAGATATCTAACAAAAATCCAAACAATGCTTTATAACCCTGGTACTACTATCAGCTAGGAACACAATTTGTGAGAGATGCAATTACATTAAGAACCTAGAGTCTATGCTCTCCTCACAAGCCAGTATCTTGGCACTGAGAAGGCTGTCAACACAAACACCACACCTCAAACACCACCCACACCTACACAACACACACACCCACATGTGGACGTCCTCAACAAAAACATACCCAAAAAGGGACCTAAGGGAAAAAAATGCAAACTCCACTGCCCACCACACCACACATAGTCAACACACTGTGTTCCTGCTTACCAAACAAACAGAACCCACATAGTCATAGGAGGACTCCGCAATGGCATACACATGTGCCCCTCACTCAGGCTGGATGGCAGAAACCACGGTTAGGTTGTTTGTCAAGTTAGAATCCACTATATATTACCTATGCACTCAAGCTCCAACAATGATAATCAATCATGACTCTGTCATAGTCCATGTCGCCATGAATAACTAGAGGTGTAATTCTCGGACTAGATGAAGAGAGACATGATTGGGCTCAGTGAATATCTGTCCCAAGCAGGTATGTTCCTATCCTTACACAGCATTCTACCATCACCCAGAATGATGCCTCAATACAAACAGAAATCGATTGACTTTAACAATCATTTCTGTATGTCATTCCATATGCATCCAGTTCTCCGACAGCCTGGGAAGACATGATCGACAGACCACAATGTTTCTGCCAGAGATGGCCTGCACCTGTCTCCCTTGGCTTTGTAGGCTTTGGCAAAGGCTTTGCCTCCCACATAGTGCCTTTTTAGGCAATGCTATGAGTTCAAAACTACCAACATGAAAAATTTCTGTCAAAACAAAGTCATAAGCAACGCTAGGCGTCTAAACATGAAACTGCACTCATTGCAAGCATTCTTAACCCTGGAAGATGCTGACATTTGTGCAGTCAGAAAAGCCTAGTTCAAAGCTGTGGAGAGCACCCTACTACCAGGTTACTCATCCTATCATACATTTCAGATCCCAAACCATAAGCAAAGCAAAAGGATGGAGCTGCAATATATATTAAATGCATACACACCTCCAGGCTGGTCAAACAGTATGACACACAAGAGACACTCCAGGTACAGTTAACTGTTGACAAGACCCCTATTCAAATCATAGCTAGCTACAGGTCCCCAACTTTGACTCAAGATGCCCACTCCAACTATCTCGACTTCTTTGAATCTATCAAGACAACCCTTTACTCGATCCAGGGCTTACTTTTAATCATCCAACCATAGACTGGAAGAGCTACTCATGCCAAAACACAAACACAAATGAATTTCCTTGATTTTGTCAATGCAAATGCCCTGGATCAGCTGGTTGACACCCCCACAAGAGGTGATAATATCTTGTACCTTGGTATTAACCAACATGAGTAAATCACTGCAGCATCCCTAGAGTGTCAGCCATCCCTGGTAGATCCACAACAAAGCGTCACTTCAAAGTGACCCCCAGTAGGTCTGGCAAAAAGAACTTCTCCAAAGGTGATTACAACCTCCTGAAGGAAGATATAAACAGCTTCAGAGCCCCCTCCTCATCCATAGTAACATATGTCCAAACCTACACTAAAGTACTATATGAGCATTTATATAGCTGCATGGAATCAGGAATACCAGACAGGACAAAAATGATCCTCCTCAAGAAAAGAGTAAACCTGTCTGGTGGACATCTGCAATAAATACATCTCTATAATAAAGGATAAAATTGCTGACCAGGACCAAGAAGGAACAGATGCCAAATTAGGAGCAACCTCTCCTTAGCCTGAACAAGCAAATAAGAGCACTAATGAAATCCTCCAAAGCAAATTTCGAGTTCAAACTGGCCATATCTACTAAAGACAATCATAAGGCCTTCTTCATATATGTCTGCAATCTCAAACAAAGCACTCAGAGTTTCAGAACTGGTGGTCAAGGACACCATATACACACAAATGCCTTAGATATAGCCAACCTGCTGGCAGACAGATTCAGTGAAACCTTCACCCCTCTGTCCCCCCATCAGTAAATCAGGACATCCACAGTACCTGCCCTCCTCCCCTTATCTCTATGGAGCAAGTCATTACTGCCCTCTCAAAGCCAAAAAATACAGCCTCCATGAAACTCAATAACATCCCAGGCTGCATCCTACATGAACATGCAGCACCATTAGGCACCCTATTCAACCAAAGCCTGAGAGGCAATTCAGATTTTTCCCAGCCGAAAGTGGGGACAGCCACTGTCATCCTCGCACAAAGGTGGAGCATCCACTGATCCAGGAAATTATAGACCCATTAGCCTAACTAGCCTGGATCTGCAAGGCCAGCTGCTGTCTTGGATTATCAGTGGACTCACATGACAATGACAACTCCGCAAACACGACTCCCACAGTTTCGTTTTTACCGGAGGAGGTCATGCCTTTTAAATTTGGTCTTCTTTGAGACAGTCACCAAAAACCCTGATGGGGGGGGGGGGAAAAAAAATGGTTTTTTTTCCCCCTAACCTTTTTGGGGCCTGGCCAAAGCCCCCTTCAAATAAAAATAAAAATTTTCCCAAACCTTCCCCCGGGGGATTAAATTTAAGATAAATTTCTCTTCCCCCGCAAAAAAAAAAATAAAAAAAAGGGGGGGCGGTCCCCC
>NW_025059396.1:0-5760 GCF_019279795.1 Protopterus annectens
CATGCAAAATGAGTGATTATAGCATCTTCCTTTCAATGGTTTTAAAACAAGGGGCCCATTAAAGTGCAACAAGAATGTCTGATACTTACCCAAAAAGTCTTTGCATTGCTTGTTTAATTCTTATAAGATTGGTAGGAATCATGGCAATGGGAGCAGAAAGGAATGGAGATTTATCACCAATACCAACACAGTCAAGGTTGAATAAACAGGGGTTATAGCTGAGATGTGTTAATCTTCCATTTTAACAGGTCATGACTGAGGAAGTTGGATGAGTTTTTTATTTGACACCTAACATGTATTGAGGGTATGGCAGTAACGGGAAGGAGGGAAAAAACTGATTTATTTAATTTTGGAATCATTGACCCAATGAAAAAAACCCACTTAAAAAAGAATACATATCTCTATCTGTCTACTTCTACTGATATAAATATTTATATCTATATACAGATAGATATAGATATACAGATACATGAATATACTTAAAGGAAGCATTCAACGAAACATTGGAATACCTTTGAGTGAAAAAAAAATCATAGGTACTGAAATTGCTGCCACTGAAACATAGATGCTCCCACAGGTAAGGACCAAGCACAAACCTGGAAAATTATTGTTTTGCAGGCAAGCCATGCATGTCCACACTCCTGCTACTTATACATACAAACAGTGGGACTGCTCAACAATGGGTAAATATCAAATTTCCCAACTGTGTTATTACAGCAGTCTTACACTTACTATAATCCATTGACAAATGAACAAACAATACAACTGTCAATAATACACTGGTTGATAATTTAGAACTCAAATTTAAGTCTAAAACTTGAATCTCACATGATCGAGATCATATGTTCAAGTTTTAAAACTTCAAAATTCTGAACAGAGATTGACATACAGCATGGACTGGGAGATTTCGAGTTGGTATATTTAAGTTGTGGGTGCAGGGGCTTGCCCTGCATACCCATGTATTTAGTGTTGTTTTAGGGGAGGGTTCACAATTTTGAGATTCCAAGATCTTGAGATTCTGAACTCAATGTTCTGAAACTCGAGATTTTGGGATTTTAAAATTTACAAGTGAACCAATATATATATAAAATACCTCTTTTCCCCACTGTCTCCTGAACATCAGAGGCCCTACAGGACAGTCATCCTAGTCATTCATCCTTCTGGTGATGTGTGTGAAATGTGAGTTACTATTTGTGTGTGTGTGTGTGTGTGTGATGTATATTATTTTTATATATATACATATGTATATATATATATATATATATATATATATATATATATATATATATATATATATATATAATAACACACACACACACACACACACACACACACGCGCCCACACACACACATGGAGATAGACAAAGAGATAGACATACAGATAGAAAAGCACACACACACACACACACACACACGCACACACACACACACACACACACACACACACACACACACACACACGTGATTGAACAAAGTATAATTATGCAGAGCTTAGCCAAAAAATTCTGCTGCCAAAATAAGATGAAAAGTTTAAGCAGTCACTTCCCTTATCTCTCTCATAAGCAAATTACATATCCATAAACAATGTCATGACATTTAAAGTGACATGCTTGTTCCAACTTTTGCCAACTCATAAGTAAAACATAATTTTTTTAATTTTATAGTATTCTGCACTAACTTGGTTTGGGGGAATTAACATTATGCTGTTTTCAACTTTACAAGCGTCTAAATATCAGAGCGTTGGCTGCCTAACATCTACCTGAAATCAACAGGATGTATAAGTGAATTTAAGTACACTTTATCTGCTATTTTGCATATAGTATTGTATGTAATTTATTTATTTGTGTTTTGCACTGAATATTAACTCGACTGAAGTTGTGGCTGTCTCTCTACAGAGTACTTTTTAGAATTTCTGTGTAACCATTGATAGCAGTGGGGGGTAGTTTCAGCTCATCATTAACATCCTGTCTTACCTTATATAAGTGGTACATTTTGAGTTATCTCTGCTTAATATCAGAGCTTTGGCCGACTAACATCTACCTGAAATCAGATGGATGTATAAGTGAATTTAAGTACACTTTTATCTGCTCTTTTGCATATAGTATTGCATTTGATTTATTTATTTGTGTTTTTCACTGAATATTAATGCAACTGAAGTTGTGGCTGTCTCTCTACAGGTATTACCCCATCCACCCTTCCTGTTCTTGTTTTGGTGTTAATGTTGGTGGTTTTGAAATTGCCCGCCCCTCTTGTAAATTTGTGTTTGGATACTCCTTCTGGGCCCATCTCATTTGCTCTCTCAACTGAGTGCAGTGAGATCATATTCTGATTTCAGGCACTCCTACTGTGTACAAAGAGAGCATTTGGGAAGGATAACTGCTGTAGCCTCTTAATCATGCTCTGTTCCTTCCCTCAAAAAAAAAAAAAATTTATATATATCTTATTCATCTGCTCTAACTATAACTGTCTTAGTTGCTCTTCTGAGTGCTGTTATCTGTTCAGTCGCTCTTACTCTGCACTTATTACTGCTTGTTAGTAGCCTTCTAATTTACTGCCTTCTGCACTTGTTTTTTAGTCATTTGTTAATTTAATTGCATTTATTTGAACTGTATTTCCCTATTTGCTACGCGGTGTGCTGGCCTGCACTACAATTTGAATTGTATTTACTGCTGTTTTAGCTGCTTTTCTGTAACAAAAAAATAATTCTAAGCTTGTTTCCTGCCTTTCCTGTAACTAAAGTCCTGATACAGACTTGCTGTATCCAGGACTGTTGGTAATCTTCTGAGCTCCCCAAGCCTTTCTTTGTTGGAGGGAAGCCATCTAGCTTATCAGTGGGAGTGGTAAACACTAGGTAGCCTATCTACCACGGGAAGAGTGGGTTTTGGCCCTGAAATTGTAGTTCATTGGCCATTTGGGTGGGCAGTTTTTCCATCTCTTTCTACTTTCTGGTTAAAAGCCTGTTTTGCGTTTGGTCCCCACCTTTCCTATAACTAGTGTAATCCAGGTACAGATTTGCTGTATCCAGGAATGTTGGTAAGCTTCTGAGCCCCCCAAGCCCTTCTGTGTTGGAGATAAGCCTTCTAGTTTATCAGTGGGAGTGGTAAGCACTAGGTAACCTATCTACCACAGGAGAAGTGGTTTCTGGCCCAGAAATTATAGTTTATTGGCTGTTTGGGAAGCTTTTCCATCTCTTTCAACCTTTTGATTTAAAAGCCTATGTTTGCGCTTGTTTCCTGCCTTTCCTTTTACTAGTCTAGTCCAGGTATAGATTTGCTGTATCCAGGACTCTTTGTAAACTTCTGAGCCCCCCCAAGCCTTTTTGTGTTGGAGGGAAGCCTTCTAGCTTATGAGTTGGAGTGGTAAGCATCAGGTAGCCTATCTACCACAAAAGGAGTGGTCCCTGGCCCAGAAATTGTAGCTATTGGCTGTTTGATCAGTTTTTTCCATCTCTTTCAACTTTCTGGTTTGAAAGCTGCACTTGTGCCTGTTTCCCGCCTTTCCTTTAACTAGCCTAGTCCAGTTACAGAGTTGCTGTATCCGGGATTGTTAATAAGCTTCTGAGCCCCCAAGCCTTTCTGTGTTGGAGGAAAGCCTTCTAGCTTATCAGTGGGAGTAGTAAGCACTAGGTAGCCTATCCTCCATGTGAAGAGTGAGTTTTGGCCCAGAAATTGTAGTTTATTTGGCCATTTGAGCAGTTTTCCATCTCTTTCAACTTGCTGGCTTAAAAGCCTACATTTGCACTTGTTCCCCGCCTTTCCTGTAACTAGTCTAGTCCAGGTACAGATTTTCTGTATTCCAGGACTCTTTGTAAGCTTCTGAGCCCCCCAACCCATTTAATGTTGGAGGGAAGCCTTCTAGCTTATCAGTGGGAGTGGTAAGCATTAGGTAGACTATCTACCACAAGAGGAGTGGTTCCTGGCCCAGAAATTGTAGCTATTGGCCATTTGGGCAGTTTTTTTCCATCTCTTTCAACGTTCTTGTTTAAAAGCTCCACTTGAACTTGTTTCCCACCTTTCCTGTAACTAGCCTAGTCCAGATACAGAGTTGCTGTATCCAGGACTTTGGTAAGCTTCTGAGCCCTGCAAGCCTTTCTGTGTTGGAGGAAAGCCTTCTAGCATATCAGTGGGAGTGGTAAGCACTAGGTAGCTTGTCTACTATGATAGTAGAGGTTCTTGGCCCCAAAACTGTAGTTTATTGTCCATTTGGACAGTTTATCTGTCTCTTTCAACTTTCTGGTTTAAAAGACCACATCTGCGCTTGTTTGCCATCTTTCTTGTAACTAACCTACTGGTAGCCGTAGAAAGCCTTAAACTGATACAAGCCTTCTAGCTTAGGAGAGAGACTTTGGAGTGATTAAGTATCAGTTTTCTGTACTTTCTTGCTGTACTTAACTGTTTTCTGCCTAAATGCAGATTTTCCAGCGTTTACTGTGATTTAAAAGCTTGTTTTTTTCACATATTGTACTTATTTGACTTCCTGCACTTTTAAACAGTTGTTTTTTGTTTAAATAATTTGTTTAACTGTTGAAGGCTACACACTAAAGTGCAATAGCCTTTTCTGATCTTTTGTAGTCGTTTAGAGCTGTTTTGAGTGTATTTTTTACTGTTTTTGCCTTATCTTTTCAAAAAAAAAACAAAAAAAAAATCCTTGTTTCCCACCTTTCTAAGCTAGTATAGTCCAGTTTTCAGGCTAGTGCTGAATTCAGGGCTGTGATACTAGTTTCTGAGTTGCCCATACCTTACTTGGATAGAAGGAAGTTTCTCTGTTCACCTGTGAGAGAGGGGAGCTTTGAGCAACCTATCTGTCCCTGGAGGAGTGGTTCCAGCCCAGAAGTTAGTAGTTTATTGGCCATTTTGGGCTAATTTCTATCTCTTTCATTTCTCTACTATAAAAACTGCATTTGCATGGTTTTGCATACTGGGCAGTGCTTGTTAGCTATGGTTAAATTATTCCTGGTTCCACTTAGTCTCCTCTTCAGTTTTTCCCTTGAAACTAGTCTAAATCACAACCTAAGCACTCAAAAAGCATCTTACAGCCCAGCACTTGCTCAGACCTAATAGCAAGCACTAATATATACCCTGACACTGATTGCCCAGCAGGGCAAGACTCTTTATTCACCCTTCACCAACCAAGCGACTAAGCAGCTCACCCTACTATTCAGGCATGACCAAAGGGCAACTTCAGGTGGACTCTCCAGTCCAGCTGGTGAATCTGGGTATCCTGAGGCAATGTTACAACTGCCTCATGTACATGTACACAGACAACCCTGTACTCTTACCACAGAACACTAACATATGCGAGAGATGCAATTATACAGCTAACTGGAAGCTAAGCTGTCTCCACCCAAGACTGGAACAGACAGTCAAGAGGAGAAGGTTAACACTTGCACCACAACTCCAGCCGCACACAGATCTACTAAAACAGCACTGGCAAAAAATACACATAAATACACAAAATCATACTTGGAGGCTCTAAATAAAAACCTGCAAAAGCATCAGAGACCTCCAAAGCAGACATCCAAACAACCTGCACTTCCCATCACAAACCAGACAACACATAAAACACAAAATCAGTGTGCCGTACAATCACAGCCCTTAAGGCGAAATAACATACCTAACACACTAGTAATCGGTGACTCTATAGTCAGGCACACTGACGTCCCACTCACTAGGGTGGACAAGCAGAAGGTTACTGTTAGTGCCTATCGGGCCAGAATCCAAGCACTCAATCCACCCTGTTATGTTGTTGATACCTGAGGAT
>NW_025059397.1:0-5171 GCF_019279795.1 Protopterus annectens
TGTTTTGACACAGGCTTGCCCTGAGAACTCAAAGCAAAAGAAACAAATAACTGCTGAGACTGCCTGAACCCTTAGTTCTGTCCAAATAATAAGCCTGTGTACATCTAAAGTGTGCAAAATCTTTTCCCCCTTATTTTGGGGATTTGCATAAAAAGTAGGCAAATGAATAGTTTGGTTTAAAGCCACACTAGAAACCACTTTAGGCATAAAGGAAGGATTAGTACGTAAAGATACCCTATCCTTATGGAAAATTAAGAAAGGCTCAACCGCCATAAGGGCCTGCAATTCAGAAACCCTTCTTGCAGAGGTAATGGCCAACAAAAAAGCAGTCTTCCACGACAAATATTTCAATTCAGCAGTAGCTGCAGGCTCAAAAGGTTGTAGAGTGAGTTTCTCCAACACAAAATTGAGATCCCAAGCAGGAGTAGGAGCTCTTCGTGGGGGTCTTATATTCTTTGCCCCTCTAAGAAATTGCTTGAACAAAGGATGAGAAAACAATGGTGGGTCACAATCATAGTGAGCCGAAATTGCTGCAGCATGAACCTTAATGGAAGAGAAGGACAAACCTTTGTCCAATAACTCAGTAAGATATTGAAGAGCCACACTTAATTAGGCTCAGAAACATCAAAATCCTTTGCTGCACTCCAAAATAAAAATCTCTTCCATTTATCTGCGTACACTTTCCTTGTACTAGGCCTTCTAGCTTCCAAAATCACATTCAAAACTTGCTGTGGAAGTTGAGACCTTCTATGGTTCAAAACAGAATATGCCAGGCTGTTAGGTGAAGAGAGTGAAGCTTGACATTGAGCAAATGACTGTCCTCCTGGGACAACAGGTGTGGAATCGAAGGTAAAGGCCATGGAGGCTTCCGTACCAGACTTCTCAGTAATGGGTACCAGTGCTGTCGAGGCCAATCTGGAGCTATTAAAATCATCCTTGGCTTGTCCTGTCTGACCTTTAGAAGTACCTTTGGGAGGAGAGGCAGAGGTGGAAAGGCATACACATAAAGATTTGTCCAACTGAAAGAAAGAGCATCCACTTTCCAAGCTGTGGGATGAAACTTTTTCGTGCAAAACTTTGGCAGCTGGTGGTTTAGTGGAGAAGCGAACAGATCTATGTCTGGAGTTCCCCATGACACTGTCAATTTCTGAAATACATGAGGATCCAATTTCCACTCTTGGGGATCCATGATTTGTCTGCTTAACACATCTGCTAAGGAGTTCTGTGCTCCCGGCAGAAACCTTGCCTGAAGATTTAGTTGTAAACTGAGAGCAGTCTCCCACAAAATCATTGCTTGCCTGCATAGAGGATAAGAATGTGTTCCCCCTTGCTTGTTGATGTACCACATGACAGTTGTGTTGTCTGTTAGAATCAACACCTGCCCTGGAAGAAGTAAATCCTTGAAAGCTATTAATGCAAACTGGACTGCTAACATCTCCTTCAAGTTGATATGTAGATGTTGTAGTCTGGCAGGCCACTTGTCTTGTATCCACTTTCCATTTAGATGAGCTCCCAAGCTTTGTCTGAGGCATCTGTCGTTAGAATCTGACTCGCCTCTGGCGGGTCACAGAGAGTCCCTTGTTTAGGTGACATTCCTGAGCCCACCACAAAAATTCCTTTTGAATGCAAGGTATTATTTGAATGACAGTGTCCAGATCCTGGCAGTGCTGTGTCCATACATTTTTGAGATACCATTGTAGCTTCCTCATATGCAGTTTGGCATTGGGAAGCACCAGAATACAAGATGCCATGAACCCTAAGGCTTGAAGGACTGTCCTTGCAGTCAGCCTGGACTGATGAGACAATTGATGGAAGTAAAGGGAAAGATTCTTTTGTTTGTCCGGGGTCAAAAGGCCATCTGGGATGCTGTATTCAGTCTCACACCCAGAAAGCACATGTCCTGAGAGGGTACTAGACTGGACTTTATTTCGTTCACAGAATACCCCAGGCATCTTAGCACTGCTATCACATATTCCAAATGATGAAGAAGCTCTCCTTTTCCTTGAGCCAGAATCAGGCAATCGTCCAAATAAGGATAGATCTGTATTCCTTTTAGCCTGAAGAAAGCTATCACTGGAGCCAGAACTTTGTGAACACTCTGGGGCAGTAGATAAGCCAAAGGGCAATGCAGAGAACTGATAATGAGAAGTCCCAGCTCAAAAGCAGATACTTCCTGCAACTAGTCTGATAGGAACATGAAGGTAAGCCTCCTTGAGATCCAAAGTTACTATCCAATGATCTTTGCCCAGCAGAGGTAAAAGCTGTTGTAACGTCAACATTTTGAACTTGGGAATGTCCAGATAAGTGTTGAGGATAGATAAATCCAAAATTGGTCTCCACGTGTTCCCCTTCTTTGGTACTAGGAACAGGCGAGAATAAAATCCTAGGCCCACTTCTGGCATAGGAACCGCTGTATGGCCCCTATTTGAAATAACAGAGGAATTTGCTTGTGAGCCTCTATTCTTTGTTGAGGAGGAACGTCTGGCATGCCTTTGAAAGGAGGCAAGGTATGGAAATAAAACCTGTAACCGTGGTGTATGATATCCAATACCCATCTGTCTTGGGTAATTAAACTCCAATTTTCTTTGAAAAGTGCCAACCTTCCTCCCAAAGGTGCTGCAAGGCGAGAAGGCTCTGGCAGATAAAAAGCTGGTTCATTGGGTATGTTTACGGAAGGACTGACCCCTGCCCTCACCGAAGACTGTGCAGGTGAACTCCCCGTTCTAGGCCTGAAAGAGCCTGAGCTCTGCCCTACCACGTCTAGACCTACCCCTAGACTGGGAATCATAAGAAGGATACGTCCACCCCTTAGTAGGCCAATTTCTACTAAACTTGGAGGCTGAACCTGCAAAAATCTTTAACAGTCTGCATAGACTTAGCCTTGTCTTCCATTTTCTTTAAGACTGACACAACGGGAGAACCGAACAGCACAACAGATTTTAAAGCAGCATCCAAAATCCTTGTCTTAACATGGTCAGATAAATTCTGATCCCTCAGCCAGGCGTGCCTGCGAAGAACTGACCCAGTGGCAGCCACCCTGACGAGGCCTGTACAGCATCAAAACCACATTGCAAAGAATGCTTACCCACCTGTTCAGAAACATGTACTAAATCTTGTAACTCTTTACACTCAATACCTTCCAGAGCATCTACCTTAGACTTCAATTGAGGAGATAGTTTTGGTATTTCAACATGTGAAACTGGCAATTCAAAGCCCTCATAGCTAGGGTGGAAGAAGTATAAACTTTCTTTCCCCATCTATCCAAAGCCCTGGCCTCTTTATCTGGAGGAACCGGATTTTTAACAACAGAAGCCTTAACACCTTTAGGCCCCTGACTAACAGTTTCTGGGTCTGCCCTAGGACTCTTAAAAAGATACTTATGAGCTTCAGGCACCCTGTAATACCTATCCGGTTTAACAGGAGCAGGAGGCAAAGAATCAGGATTAAGAGAAGCCTCTGCAAAAACATCTTCCACCACATCCAGAACAGGAGGTATAGCCAAAGGCCTATGCTGGGGTAAAAACAAAAATTCCCTAAGCCTTTTCCTGGAATCAGAGAAGTCCTGACCTTCCCACTTAAAATGCTCCCTCATGGAATGAAGAGTCTCTGAAAAAGAAAAATCCTCAGGAGGAGAAGCAGAAGGAGTAGAATCATCCACATCAGAATCAGAATAAGGAGAATACTCCTGCAAGTCTTCAGCCGAAGACTCTGAAACATCCGAAGCCTGCTCAAAACTCCCTAGCTCAGGTTCCACCCTAGGTCTCTTATCAGGAGGGGGCATAGAACCTCTAATCAAAGTAATCAAATCTTCTGCCATTTTAAGCATATGCTTCTTGGGCACAGTTCCTGAAGAACTAGGGGTGACACCAACTGAAGCTAAACCTGGCCTGCCTCTGGGAGAAGCCTTGGAAACAGAAGGAGAGGGCCTAACCACCCTAGGAAGGGAGGGGAGTACAGTAACCTGAGAAGCCCCTTCAGCCTGGCCTGCCTCCTGAGAGGCCACATCTTGCAATAACAAAGTCTCTCCCTGGGACTCCAAAGAAACCTCCGGCAGAACCACCAGCTCCACCGAGACCTCTAAAGAACCGGCGTCCGGAACGGACGGTTCTTCTAGCCTAGGCTTAGCTGCTTTGTCCTTGCGCTTCTTCGAAGAAGCGGGCGTCGGAGCATCCGACGGCATTTTATAATTGCACCGCTTCCCGAAGACTAACCTGGCACAATCTAACCTTCTCTTTATAGTGCGCTTGTTAAATCTAGCACAAGAGCGACACCCAACGTCGTGCTCAGGCCCTAAACAAGGAATACACAAAGTATGATAATCTCTATGCGGTATCTGTTTCCCACAAGAAATACAGTTATTCACTTTTTCTGACATCCGGTAAACCACTGAGGCAAGAAAAAACTAAAATATTCCCCAACGGGGTACTTAGCCAACTTTGACTCGGTCTGAAACTCCAAATCGAAAATTTCAGAACGCCAACCGGCACTTGCAACGCTGCTTCTGCATCGGACCATGCGGCAAAAAAGACTGAGGATATGACGTCGGTCATGCGCATTTGTACCCTGACGTCCTGATGTCAGTCAAATGCGCCTTGACCGACGTCAGCCTTATACTTTGATATTTGGGCCGACCGAGGACAGCGGACTACCCAAGTGTAAGGACTGCAGCAATGTGAGATGAAGAACATCATGTTTATAGAATTAAAGCATTGTATCTATAAACAACTAGCAAAAAAAGAAAGAAATAATCTATTTCAAATATTAGACTAGGTGGTGCTTAACATGAAAATTATAATCACAGAGGACTTTCTGATTTAAGGGCAAGACATTAAAAGAAAGGCAAGAAGTACAAAAATAAAGGAAGAGATAAAAATGCAAGTTAGCTGTGTGGGACAAAAGTCAATGGAATTACAGATGGGAGACACCTGGATGTTAAGTTGATTATTTTATATTATCAGAAGGCTTGAGGGTAACAGACAGTAATTTATTTATTTTACATTTGTTGAAGAAGAACATGTTTGTGATGTAATGCAGTTGTAAAGGATTCTCAGACCAGATAGCAATATGGATGGAGATGATGAAAGAAAGGAAGTATATTAAAATAGGAAAGGGAATAAAAATATAAATGGGAAATTTATAAGGTGAAAGTGGAGAGTGAAGATTGAAGGAAA
>NW_025059398.1:0-6174 GCF_019279795.1 Protopterus annectens
GCACATTTGGTAAAATCTATTCTTATTAAGAATTGGTGTTTCCTATTGGAGGATAGTATGATTAGAATAGTGTGGAGCTTTCTGAAGATTGCATTTAGAAAAGGGAAAAACTAGAAAGTTATTCTTGAAATGGGATGCTTACATTTTGCATATTTGTCACTTTTCTGGCATTCTCAAATGTCTGGGGTTTGTTGGTTTTGACATGACAATACTAAAAATTTTTTGTTATACATAGTGAAAATATTATATTAGGGGCAGAATTTAATTGTAATTCAAAGGTTGTTTATTTAAGTTCCTGTTCTGTTTGTTCTGCCTTTTACATTGGGAGAACAGAAAGACCCCTTAAAAACATGATTTATGAACATTTATACCACATTGGTAAGCTTAATTTAAATAATGCCCTGGCCCCTGAACTATATAAATGGGGAACCGTACACATGATTTTTCCTTTCTTGTCATTGACAAAATTGATGACAATGTTAGGGGAAGGACCATCATCCTTGAGACTTGAGGAAAAATAATTGATTTGGCAATTGAGACTGAATGTCCAAGTTCCCCCGGGTCTTAATGATAGTGTTTCTATTAAAAGTATTCTTAGAATCAAGGTCTTTAATAGATGGGTGTATTATTTTTTATTTGTGGTTATATATACATGTATATATATATATATATATATATGTATATGTATGTATATATATATATACTGCCACACACATATATATATATTTGTTGTGTGTTTATAGAAATGTTTATACATGTATATGATAATATTTTTGTAATTCAATAAAGGGCTCTTTAAATGGGGGGGCATTTTTTGTATTAACTGTGTTGGTGATGTCATTATAATTTGTCTATTTAAACCTGGTGGTGTATTGATTATGTTGTCTGATGAAGTTTGCTGATTTTAGTAAAATACTTTAACCTTTACCTATTTTGTGACTTTTGTTTGATTTTTTCCTCTTGAATTGGAGTTACTTATTTTATACAAAATTTGGACAAAATCCAGGGAAATAATGGGTGGTAAAACTGACCGAAACAGGGACAGATTTAAGAATTGCTCCTGTAAACTTAGAAAGTTGCTAGAATATCCAGTTTTTGAGTATGTATTTTCTGAAGGATATGGAATCTGAAACTCAAATGTCCATTATTATTTAGTATTATTTAATGACATCAAATTTCAATTTGCCAGAAAACCCCTTCCAAACACCAGCAGTCTCATCATACTGCCTTCTTTTCTCTGTCTCCTCACACCAAAGGAAGCTTAAAGAGAGATGCGTGGTGTCTAAACCTACTAGTTAAGATCATAATTGTAATTACTGCTTCTGAGGGGTTATAGGCATGCCCCAAACCCTAAACAGCCAGCAGCCTTTACCCACTATATCTATCCTTGAAGACCACCTCTTTTTCTTTTTTCCCTCCATCATTGTAACCCCCTTATTTTTGCCTTTAGTATTTCCTCCCTTAGTCCCTGGACCAACTAGCTCCCCATATAAAATTACCTTACATAGACTCCCTCTCAAAATGCACTTCACCCTGGAGTTTTAAATGTCAGCACCTACCTATCCTCCACACTTCACTACCAAACAGAGTACTTATCTCTGTGCCACACTCACCCAACTTACCTTCAGTAGTAGTCAGAAGCGCTTGGCTGATTGTTTTCTTGGACTACTCCTTCCTTCTCTACCGCTCCGTTAAGCCTCTTGATCCTCCGACTCCCTACCCTACCCCAATTCCCACCACCCCAAGCACATCTAGATTTATAATAACCCCCATATCACTGACCACTCCACACAGCCAATCATCTTCACTCACTCCTGCTCCCGCATATCACCTGACCACTCCCGAAATCCAGTGTCTTCTTTCCTCCCAAACACAACACCTATCCTTCTCTCATCCAATTAAAATTATCAACCAAACATACAATGACACATACCATGCTCTCCTTTCTTATATGCCTGCTATGTACCCTCACTGCCCTGACTACCCAACGTCACCACTACACATACATTTTCATTATCCCAAACTTCCTACCATACAACACAACCCTTCACACCAACAAAAAGACCACAGAGCTTCCCCATATCCCCCTTTCTACTTGAAATTAACAAAATAGTACTCATACTCAACAAGTGCTGTTTAACATCTTTCACTAGAAAGATACCAAACAAACTTACATAGATATGCTACAAAGCAATCAGACGTCATATATACTACTAAATAAATACCTCCTTACTCTCTGGTGACATTCACCCCAAATCCAGGACCAATCAACATCCATATACCCTCTAAATAAAACACATAACAGACTCTACTCATCATAAACTCTTAGTACACTTCAAGCTACTTGGTATATCTAACAAAATTACTCATGTACACGCATTTCACCAACCCACTACTCCCCTGATATACTAACCATAACAGAGACCTGGCTAAATCCCAGCACTAAGAATGAAGAACTTCTCCCTTCCAGGATATAACATCATGAGACTAGATAGAATAGGAAAAGAAAGGGAGGGGAGAGTTGCAATTATATACAAAAAATACACTTACTATACAACCTCTCTGCCAACCCCACCACCAAAAATTTGACAATGCTGAAATCTTTTAGGAATTATGCTACAACTTAACAATAAAAAGTATCAATATTCTCTGTGTAATTCTTTACATCCCTCCAGGCAATAACATTATTAAATTGAAGAAATTCTACAATGGACAAAAGACAACCTACCACAAGAGACTATTTTGTTAGGAGACCTAAACACTGATTGGCTAATACCTGCAACTCTAAAATCCCCACTTGCCACATCCAACCTGTATGGGATTCTCTCAACTTATTCTAGAACCTACAAGAATAGATAAGAAGTCCCAAAAGAAATCCATATTAGACTGGACATTAGTGAACTACCCAGAACAAAATCTACCACACAGGTTGTCTACCAGACAGCCTCAGTGACCATCTCCCAACACTCTCCTCCCTACATAGGCAGACGCACTAACATACACACAAACCTACTGTCTTTAGACAAGTTAGAAATGATAAGGTTAATCCTTTACATCTTAACACTGCATTAAATAACTGTAACTGCGGAACCTCCTACATATCCTGAACTTGAGACCTAGCAGTTGACTACTTTAATAATACTGTCATTAAGGTCCTTTTGACCATATAGCACCCATAAGAACAATAGAACTAAAAGTCCACTCTGCTCCTCTTTTGGCTTTCAAACACCACCATAGAGCCTTATTAAAAAATCTAGAGATAAGGCATGGAAAACCTGGAAGAAAAACAACACTAGTCTTTCTAGACAAAAACTATCAACATCTTAGAAAACCAGGCTAAACAGCAAACTAAGTTAGGACAAACAAAACTACTACCTAAAACATCCAAAACAAATACTCCAACAGCCCACATGCAATTCTGGCATGCAATTAACTCCCTACTTAAAACCAGGAAAAAAACACCACACCCTCTCCCACCGCACGCCCAACCTCCACAGATACAAACTTCTACAGAAATAGCCTCAAAATTCAAACCAACATTTTACAAAATCCATTAACTCATTATCCACTCAACTAGCCAAAAATAACTACACACCCATACCTACAGCACCTAACAACTCTGCTCCTCTTACCTTCTCTCACCTATCCCAACCTCTACAATAAAAGAAACATCTCTTAAAAGTAACTTAAACCCAATTTTCACCTCGCAGAAAGCCTGGGATGGCCTACTGTTACACATTTCCCTAAAAATGGCAGCCAACTCCATAGCCTACCCAGTCTCAATCCTTTATCAACCTTCTCATACAGGAGTCATATATCCCTCATCTGTGGAAAGTCTCTCCTATATCATCTCCCCTGGCATAAGGGAGGCACCTCCCTATGATTTCTCAAATTATAAAACTCCATTGCTATTCTGTCACCTTTTATCCAAAGGAATACTAGAAAAAATGCATACACTCTCACAAGTCATGCACTACCTAAACGTAAACAATATCCTCTCTCCCACACAACATGGCTTTTGCCCCTCACCACAGTACAAATCCACTGCCCTCTACTCTCCTTCACAGACCCTGGTTAACCAACACAGGAATAACAAAAGATTCATTATCAGCCATATTCCTTGACCTTTTCCAAAGCTTCTTTGATATGGTCTCTCACTCCATACTAATAAATACCCTCACCTCCTAGCCCCTTCACCCCCAAAACACTATTGCTTGGTTTAAAAAGCTACCTATCAGGAACGACAACAAGCTGTCCAGTGGGCAAGGGAGCTTTATCATCTCTGCTCCCCAAACCACCATTGGGTGTACCCTGAGGCTCCATACTAGGACCTCTTCTCTTTCTCTCTCTCAATATTTACCAATAACCTATACAAAAGAAATAGCCTGCATGCCTCACTCAATCCAGTGCATGCAGATATTATTGATTCCACTTCCTTATATGCTCAGCTCCATGCCTGACCTCCCTACAGCACCTCACCCAAGAGTCCTTCACCTCAGTAGAAAGATGGATAACTAACATACAACTGGTATCTAAAATCACTAATAAAACCAAACTACTACTTTTTACCCCAAACAAATCCAAAAACAACTCCTGTCTTCTCCATACTCCTCCGCCAATGGTACTCATCATCTCTTACTCCCCTCACACCAAGCTCCTTGGCATTGAAATAGACAACAACCCTCCACTTCCAACATCCACATCTCTCAAACTACATAAAAACAAGGTGCAACAAAAAATGGGTTCCTTTATACAGGCAAAAGAACTTTTCTAACTAAGTCAAGCTTAAAGTCATCACCCTAGCTCAAACCCATCTCCTATCTACACTACTGTATGCAGCCCCAATTCTCACTCACATTACGAATCTGACCTAGACAAACTTGAGTCCTTGTTATAACAGAATTGCCAAGTTTAAGCCAAAAATACCCCATTTAGAACCCATCCACTGCATACCTCCTCAGACAACTTCAATGGCTAGAACTGCCACAGTTGCTACCTATATCACCAACTTGTTCTATCATATAACATCCCTAAAACAACCAGAGAAAATTCCTGCATTAAGGCATCTCTACTGACCCCACCACACTCCAAATCACTCCACCGTCCCACTCCAGCTCAGCCAACAAGTCACTCCTCACTATTACCTCCCAGCAAATAATACAGCAGGAAAATACTCTTTTCACACACTATAGCCAAAACTTGGAATAATCTCCCCCATCTGTGACTTCTGCAGCTAGCACCACTCTATTCAGTAAACTCACTTAAGGCCCATCTCACAAGTTCTTGGCTCTGTCCATGTATCACATAGACCACAATCTGTTACCTCTACATCCAACTTCTATCTGCCTTTTCAGGCCCAATAAATATATATACTCAAAATATCTTTTATGCATATGAAAAAGCAACATGTACCTAATAAAATCTGACTGTGCTCTCTGCTAACTATATATATATACGTAAATTGCTTTTCTTTATTATTGCAAATGTCTAGTCTTTTTCACTTCCGTCTAGAAATTTCTTGTTCAATAGATATTACATATTGCCTACATATTGTATTAGATGCTTATTTTCTGTAATGTGTTATCCTAATGTAACTGGAGCTTTTCTCCCCGGGCCTCCGCTGTAAATGGACCTTGTCCAGTCGGACCTTCCCGGTAAACAAAATTAAAATAAAAATAAAATAAATAAAATAAAAATAAAAACTACTAATATTTTATAAGTAAAAAAAAAAAAAAAATATGATGGAAAATATGGACATTCTGGAAAAATATGGATAGTTGAGAGGTACAGATGTGTTGGAGTGGTTTACAACTGCATTCTGCTGTCATCTTAGGGAATTGCAGGTGTAGTACTGAATGCTTGCCTGATTTGTAAATGTCAATTAGAAGTAATGTTTCCAGTACCATCTTGACCAAGATAGCTTTAGAACAGAATGGTGGTAATTCACACAGTTTACATACCGAGCTGTGAATTTTAGCTGGTTAAAATTAAATGAAACAAAATGTAAACAGCACTCAAGCTTATTCCTAGAATCTCAGAAATATTAACAATTCCATTTTTTCATAAGGACTGCACTTCATAAGAGGTAGAAGTGATAATCCCTTAACCATACAGCCATCTTCAATCACTCGATCCCTTTGTCCCATTTTCTACATCTTGCGGATGTGGGGGTCA
>NW_025059399.1:0-5215 GCF_019279795.1 Protopterus annectens
AAGCGAAACCAGAATTGGAAAGAAAAAATCCAGAAACATGGCAATTAAAAATATTTAAAAATGAAAAAAATTATCAGAGGGATCCCAGAATCAATTCAATATAATGATCTGAACACTTCCATTGCACAAATATTTGAAATACTGCTTAAGGACTCTGATGATGTTAAACAGATTGTCATAGAAAGGGCACATTCAGAGACTCACAAGCTTCAAATATACCTAGACCTGTTTATGTCAAAATATTGAATTATCAAGATGTGAGCAAAATACTTCTAACTATAAAAAAACTGGTGGATCTATAATGTGGCAAAATAATAAAATTTCCATAGCACAGGACTTACCAACACAAATAAGACAATTCAGGCAAATGCTGGCTCCATACTGCAAGTTTCTGATTGATAAAAGTATCAGATTTCAAATGAAATATCCCAATATTTTAATCTTTACAGTGGATGGCATTAAATACTCAGTAAGCACGAAAAAAGAAGCAAGACCTACCTTTCTGTAGCTTTTCAAGGCTCTGCCACCTTCGGAAGTTTGAACAGTTCATCCAGGCTTTCTTCAGCATCAGACAGAATGGGACTCTATATCTACGATGATCCGAGGCTTTAAAATCCTTTGTGTGTTCTTTTTTTTTCACCAGGCCTTGAGAAACACTTTTCTACCCTCTTATCTCGTCGTTCCAGCTTGAGCACGAAGTTTTCACAAAGATTTATGGCTTCAGCAAGCACCAGCAAGCTACGAGGTAACAGGAAGTCCTTCGGAGGATGCAGGGGGACCGATTTCAGTGTAGAGCAGCCATGAGGTCCGTCCGCGAATTGGTTCCCCCGTCGCGAACGCGAAGGGAAGAAACGAGGCTCCCCTAACAGGAAAAATAGCTGGGAAGAAGAAAGAACTGGTGGATTTGAAAAACGAAGCTTTCTGGACTCATTTATAGGGTAAAGGACTTCAGAGTGCTGTATGAGGATATAGCTGTACAGGTAAATGCTTTGTGAATGCTATGGTTGAGATAGAAGGGTATTGCAATGTATAGTGGCATAATAGGGTATTGAAGTTTCTATTCTTTTTTTTTCTTTTATTTCTCTTTTTTCTTCTTTTAGGCAGGTTATATCACTTGCAATTAGATCATTCTATAAGTATGCTTAGATTAATATTATAACAAGATGTTGATAAAATAATAAAGGACATAAAAGAATGTTTATCTAAATGTTGAAGTTAACACATTTTTCTTTCTTCTTTTTCTTTTATGTGGTCTTTTCTTTCTGCTCCATTATTTTCTTTGCTTTTTTTTTTTTTCTCTTTATATGGAAAATCCAAAAATACATAAATAGGTATGATATAAGGGTACAACTATTTACTCTAAGTGAATGTACAATTATAGTTTTTACTGTTGGGTGCATTGTTTACCAAGTGTTAGCAGGTCATTATGTAAGATTGCTTTGGAGGAATACAGCTAACTAAAACAGTCAGATCAGTCAAACAAAATTGGATGCAGGATTGTTGTGGAATGTTAAACAATTGTGTGTTTTCTCTGTTAATTAATACTTAATATTGTATAGGACAAGAAATTAAAATGTTTTTATGTTATTGCTGAATATAAATATTGATAGAAGTTAGGTACACTGGATTTTCATAGAACAATTAGTATATGTGTATGTCTATAGAAAATATGTCCAGAGCTGTAGTTAGTTAGTAAGCAGTGTTTATTAGGGAATGTTTGGATTAAGCTTTGTAGATGTAGAGGTAGTTGTTGTAGGTTTTTTGCATGAGGTTTTAGTGTTAAGTAGTAGAGTTAGAAGGTCAGTTAGCCAGAGGGTTTCAAGAAATGTGAAAAACCTATGTTCATCCTGGTCCAGAGGAATAGTGGATAGGCACTGGGTAGGGATGGGATGGCAGATTTGCTTCCAAATAATTTATGATATGCCAACATACTTTAGTCTAAGGTTGTCGAAAAATATTAGATATCGAAGTACATTTTTGAGAAGCTTTAAATGTGGATAATAGAATCTTGGAATGTCAAAGGACTCCAGAACATGAAAAAAAGAAAGCTATTTTTACATCTGTTTCTCCAATCAACAGCAGGTTTTATTTTATTACAAGAAACGCATTTGACCAATGACCAGTGGGAGGCAGTGAAAGATAAGAAATGGATTAGGAAGATTGTGGCGGTGGAAGGGACAACGAACAGTGCAGGGGTGGCAATTATAATTAAGAATCACTATCAAGGAGAAATTTTGGATGTGAAAATGGATAAAGAGGGATGGTGGTGTTTGGTGATTCTCGCATCCAACTTTTATGATAAACCTATAGTACTTATGATTATATATGCCCCTACTGTTAATCAGAATCATTTTATAACTTCAATTTACTCCATTTTACAGTCATATAATAACTGCTATATAGTGATGGGAGGTGACTGGAACTCGTATCAAGATCCTAAATTAGATAAGTTAGGTTCATCTAAAGCTTTCAATAAACAGGCAATGATAGCACTGAAGGAACTTAAAACTGATTTCAAACTATATGACCCATTTAACCATATACACTTGCAAATAAAAGCAGAGAATTTTACTTTTTATTCAAGTTGCCATAAAATGTGGTCGAGAATTGACTTTTTTCTAATCTCAGAGGTATTGATATCAGCTGACCCTAGTGTTTCTAATCAAGCTAGACAACTCTCAGATCACTCTAAGATCACATTATCCCTAAACAGTAATAATATGAGTAATAGGAGGCATCAAGGTTACAATTGGTCCTTAAATCCATATTTACTGACTAAAGAGGATATATTAAAAGAAAGTAAGGAGACACTCAAACAGTTACTGCATAACATTCTCCAAAACAGACACCCCATGGATATAGAATGGGCTACAACTAAAGCGCAATTAAGAGGACTCTTTCTTCAGAAAGCTACTTACTATAAAAAAATGCAAAATAGGGAACAAATTGACTTGGAAACCAAAATTCAAATATTGGACCAGGAATTGATGAGGAACTACAATAAACAGACAGAAACTGATTTATTAAAATGTCAGAAAGAGCTGTTTTTACTCCATAATAGAAAATTGGCATTCTATGAACAAAGAAACTTAGTAAAATAAGCAAATCATATTCAGACTCCCTCGAAAGCATTAGCTCGTATTATTAATCAGACGAAATCAACACGAGTAATTACGGAAATAAATTATAATAATAAAACACATACTAATAAGGCAGATATCATGAATACTTTTGAACTAATATTTAATCAGATCTATGGTGATCAGCAGACACTTTTGCCAGATAAAGATAGGAAAGATTTTCTACAGAAAATTACATTCCCGAATATTGATAAGGAGTCCCATAAGGAGTTAATTAAACCGATTACAGCGGAGGAGGTTTTAGAGGTAATTAAGAAGCTGAAGCCTCATAAAGCCCCAGGGCCAGATGGTCTGACCTCGGAATTCTACAAATCTTTTAGTGAGATTCTGAGTAGAGTACTTTCACAGATTTTCAATTATATAATTCCGAATAGAATCAATGATCCCCACTTTAATGCCTCAAAGACAATTCTGATACTGAAGGAGAAAAGTGATTCTAAAAATCCAGATAACTACAGGCCCATATCACTCCTGAATATAGACATGAAAATCATGGCATCCATTCTGGCAAATAGACTGAAAAAGGTAATAAATTTAATAATATCAGAGGAACAGGCGGGGTTTATAGATGGGAGACAGACCACTGATAATACATTAACACTCCACACATTAATTTCTTATGCTAAGTAGTAAAATCTTAATATGTATGCACTAATAATTGACGCACAGAAAGCATTCGACAGAGTTAATTTGGTATAATTATTTGACATGCTGCCATATTTTAATATACCTCAGGAGTTCATTTTAACGTTAAGGAAATTATACAACAACGCATATACAAATTTATTTATAAGTCAGGAATGCTCTAAAAGGATACAAATTAAAAATGGTACCCGACAGGGATGCCCATTATCTCCTATTTTATTTAATCTGTATTTGGAACCGTTATTTTTACACATTAAGCAAAATGTTTTCTATAACTCCCCAGTACTTTATGGTATAAAGATTAAGATGGCTGCCTTCGCAGATGATTTAAGTATATACTGCACCACGCCTGTTTCTGATACCGAGAAAATATTAACAGCAATAGACAATTTTGAGAAAATCTCTAATTATAAGCTAAATTTAAAAGAAACTAAAATATTCCCATTAAAGACACCCACACCCTTTTCATTGTTACCACTGATAGGACAAGTAATGACGGAAGAAAGAATAAAATATCTGGGGATTGTATTTTCAACTGAAAATAGAGATTTCTTTATGAATAACGTTAAGTCAACATGGGATCAAATAACATTGGACCTAAAAAGATGGAGTAAGTTGAAGTTGCCATTGATGGCAAGAGCCGCAATTATAAAAATGAATGTTCTTCCTAGAATGTTATATATCTTTAGAGCTGCACAACTCAGAATCACGAAAAAATTTTTTAAACAGTTGCATATAGGACTGGGGAGATTTCTTTGGGAACCCAGGAAGACGAGGATATCATATGAGAAATTGATGGCTCCAAAAAACAAGGGGGGGCTTGATCTACCGGATTTTGAAATTTACTATTTAGTGATTCATGCTAACAGGATTTTAAGGGCGACTTACTTTGACAGTGATAGTAGGAAATGGACACCCAAATGGGTGCTCCTAACTTATAGACATGTAAGGGGAGTGGGAATCAACTGTAAAGCACTACCCTTTCTAAATAATCGAACACTTAGTAAATACGATTTAATGGAGCATATCAAGAACTATGTAACATCAATTCAAACTCTTTTCACTTCTTTAAACTTATTAAAGTATATGATGGTCTTTCAACCTTTTCATGGGAACCCAAATTTAACAATTGGTAGTCAACTGATAGATTTAAAGAAATTCCCCCTAATAAAGGATTTAACTGTACTTGATTTATACTCTTTTCTGGGAGTAGCAGTACAGATATTTTAAAAGAGATGAATCTTCCCATTTCTTATCTAATCATCGTGAGGCAACTAAAAGATCTGGCTATAAATTATTTTAATAACTCTGAACTTAAAGAAGAGGACTTAAATATAGCTCGTAATCTGTGGGAAGCTCTGTTACAGGACAGAAAATATATAACCACCATATAAATTGATAAAGAGAGGAAATATAATAAACATATTCGA
>NW_025059400.1:0-5841 GCF_019279795.1 Protopterus annectens
TACTGGATATTGTGTAAACCATTGGGGAATATGCAGGGACCTATATCAGTGTCATGTAGGTGATTATCATGGATGGACATGCATACGACCAAGATGGTAACCATACCTGCCAAACGTTCAGAATAAGACAGCTGGAGTAAGGCATAGTACATGAAATACAAATAGGGACTATATTAAATATACCCCAGAAAAAGTCAGAACATTGATAGAATAATGGCATAGTCAGGAATATGAATGTTATGAGGGTTAGTAATCATGAAATAGAAATGTCAGTCATTATTATCTAACCGCACATGCCTTGCCAGTAATTTACCAGAAAGGCACATTATTATGACAAATGTAACAAAATCATAGGTCAAACCTCGGGGCGTTTACCCATAATGTGTACAGGTGAGAGGTATGAAGGTAACCCGTCCTAAATAAATGTACAGAACTAGTGATACTAGGTGGACAGGTGAGAAGAAAGACGTCAGGACAAATGACAAAACATGTACAAGTCAAAAGCATGTACTTCGACAAATGTGAATGACAACGTATGCCCTGTGAAAGTCAATGTGGAAGGTTAATAGACTCAAAAGAAATGTGTCCCTCAGGGTGTCATGCAGTGTCACCGATACAGTGTCCAGTCCCCCATACTCGTACGTGAGCTCTGCCACTGATGGAAAGAGCAAATACTGGCATACACATAAGCCACATGATAGAATAAGTAGTGTGGATAAGCACCTGTTGGCCTTTGTGAGGAATACAACCCTCTGGGCGGGCATGTCCTGCAATAGGAATGTAATGGCGTTTGGCCTGTGATGCCACCATATATTGTGTGTATTGGTGTAAGAAAATGATATCCTGTATCAGAAACATACCTCGCAACTGTACAGATTTATGTGCGGATGTTTGCCTCATATGTTTGGTGTGTTCCTCTGAAAATCTGTACCATTCTGGCAAATTCCTGAGAACTGAAGTCATTAAATAATGACAGACATTTGACTTTAGGACTCCAAATCCTTCAGAAAAGTCATACTAATGCAAAACCTATAATTCTGTCAACTATCTAAGTTTGTACGAGCAATATTTGAAATCTGTTCCCCCATCATTTTAGGCTTTGTCCAGATTTTCTGCTCTTGGAGGTGGAGAGGTATGATCAGAAAAAGATACATGTCAGAGGAAACAGCATTATCGACTGCAAGATAACTCAGATGTTAGGAAAAGCGCTGCAGAAGGAAGTTCAGTATTGGCAGGTATGTGCTGACATGTCAAATGACACAGCAGTCTACATGAAGTACCTATAGGGCTGTCACCTTTACAAATGATGACAGTGGGACATACCCACAGCCATGCATACACCACAAATAGACATAACACACAGCAAAGCCTAGGCCATGATACACGAAGCCTCTGGCGTGTACGAGTTCAGTGAGAATACAGCAAGGAAAGATGTCTGCCAAGCTATTCAGCAAACTCCTGTAGGGGCATGTAGGACCACCCGTAACACGAACGTTGCACAGACAATGTTGGCATTTGCAACATACCCCAGTTGTATGTGAAAGCTATGCAAATATGTGATGCATGAAACAGTCAGCTGTCCATGCAAGAGCAGTGTTATGTGCAGAAATGTACCTGGATGATAGGCGACTAACATTCTGCACGTTGCTAAACGGAGCAATGACAGCTGCAAATACGGTATGAACACAGTGGGAGAAGCATGCCAATATCCAAATCTAAGGCCAGTGGCATTATTGTCCATTGGATATCAATAAAACTGTAGTTGTCCTCCCCCGATCTCCGGTGTGGAAGCGTAGCACAGCACCACGGGAAGGCGCTGAGCTTCAAAACAAGACAAATATTTATAATATACAATAAAAATGTATATTTAGTTAGATGTTAGTATGCCATGCAGAAGAATGGCAAGCTGGAGACAACATGGCTACTGCATACTGGTTGCCATGTGTGGAAGCACTCTGCCTGAGATGTAACAAAGCATTTGTAGGCAATCTGATGCAAGTGAGGCTGAGGATAGTGAAGCACAACATGTCACGCAGTATGGGCCTAAGCCTCTACAATGTAGTGTGGGTAAGGGGACGAGTAGAGTACAAGATAGGTGACAACATCAGTGTGTATGTATAAAACACTGTACACTTACCGGAGCAGTGTCACAAGTTTGCTGTCAGTACTCAGTGGAAGAGGCATGTTATCAGGTATCCTAGGTAAGTCAGGAGACTGACTGTGTATGCCATGGATACCAGCGATGTTACCTGCAAACCTGCCCACAGTGTGTCTGCGCCCGTGCATGCCAGTAAGCCAGTAGCATGTGATGCGTGTGTCAGCCTGTGTGCACGTGTTGAAGAATGAGTAAAGCTATGAATGGTGAAGCCCGTGTAATGTGTGCCAGTATGCGTGTTTGTAAGCATGTATACATGTGTACACACATCACACGTACTGCACACTCACACATGCTGCCAATACTACACATCAGTGAAATGGCACATGGATGGAGAATACATCATCAGAATTAACAGTGCTGTAAACTATGCTACAGTGATGGTCATAGCTGCAATGCATCATGCCTGCTGATATACACCTGGAAAGTCTCATTTGTGTTAACAGCATTCTAACATCAATACAGTGGAATAAAGCCACCGTGCATCAGCACCAGGTTAGTCTGATCCTGCATCAATGTTACACATCACAGGTGGTGGCACAGGTGACATCATATGCATAGGGTGTGGTGTTACTGATGCATACAGTGTGTGTGTGTGTGTGTGTGTGTGTGTGTGTGTGTGTGTGTGTGTGTGTGTGAGGGACAACAGTTATTGCATGGCCCAATGGTGATGCAATGGGTTGTGTATGTGATAGCCCTAGCTGTTTGTGGTGTGTGTCTGCATATACACAGGTACAGCATGTGTCAGCCATATACAGGAGGTTGTGGGACAGTCACAGACTGTACCTGCCAGGCTGTAGAGATCACCACTGGCCATGGAAACCCCTCCATGCATCCAACACTAACCCAGTCCTGCACCTGTCACTGTATACACATACAGTCCTGGGATCTGTACCACAACCTGTGGATAAACATGAATCAGTAATGTTAACCTGAGTTGCATAGAATTGTCAGTTACGACATATGGATATGAGCCATACTCCCTGAAAGTATAACCACTGCTGACTGTTCGAGATGGCATACGACCATCAAAGGTGCTGTACTAACATTGTTTCCAATGCCCCTTGTAATACCCAGCAACACAATAACCAGTCACTACACAAGTATAACCCACCATCACTACAGCACACAGTATGTGCACTATCACAGAGCCATAGCACATGTACATACATCCAAGGTGGTCACGTACAGATAATGCAGCACATTCAAGAGTGTTAATCTCAACATACACACACACACACACACACACATATATATATATATATATATATATATATATATATATATATATATAGATATATATATATATATATATATATATATATATATTCAGCACGCACACACACACACACACACACACACACACACACACACACATTGGCAGGGTTGGGAGCAGAAAAACACAATACCATCACACTACAGCATGGCTTACAGAACATACCACATTACTAGATCACAGCATTCACACAGGCTTTCCCTAGCCTGCAGACACAGCATCAAAGGCAAAGAGCCGCGGATGTTATGAGTGAATACTGTAAAAGCAATTTTACTGTTGTCATGCACTAAACACACACACTGGCAGGGCTGGAGGCAAACATACACCACACCCTATCACACTACAGCATTCATGTTTACAGAATGTCCGAGCATTACAAATTACTCAGTACTCAATGCATCTTGTGTCTATAAGGCAAACAACCTAGGATATATCTGTGGTGTGAGGCATCTAAAAGCATAACCTGAGTCCTCAGGCAGACGGGAGCATGCGCATACACACACACATACACACACACACACTTGGCAGGGCTGGGAGTCGAACATACACCTAACTACCCTATCACACTACAGCATGACTCATTTACAGAACGAGATTACTAAACACAGCAGTTCCAGAGCCATTCTTCTAGGTGGGTGTCATCATCCGCAAAGGCCAGGACACCAGCAGGGATTGTATAGAGAGTGTACGATCAGACATATTACTGTCCATGATGAGCGATACACAAACATAGCGATGGTGTAATCAGGGCAACTAAAGATGTGAAGACGTTCCTGTTCAACACTAACAGATGATAACTGTCCTTCCTCTATGGACACTGGTGATGCGGTATGTGTTGGCAGCTGAACTGTGTGTGGGGAAGAGGGACACATAGCTGGGATGGCAACCGTTGGCACAGAGTCCACCCCAGACATCCCTGCCTGTACCTCATGCATATGTTCATCACTGCTAGCATATGTAGGGACACTATCAGATGGACCACAGGAGGGTAACACACCTACATCACCTGTGAATGCAAAGAAATACTATATAGTACAATAGACACACTGACACACACACACACACACACACACACACACACACACACACACACACACACACACACACACACACACACACACACACACACACACACACACACACACACACCCCCAACACACACACAAACACACACACACACACACAACAACACACGTTGCACAAGCACACACCCACACACACACACAGACACACACACACACGCAAACACACACACACACACACACACCCCGACACACACAGACACACACACACACACACATACAGACACACACAGACACACACACACAGGCACACACACTGACATGACATGCATGTGATATGACAGATGACATGCAGCATGCTTGTGATACAGCTGACAGCATGCAGCCCAGACATCAATAGTGTTTGTAAGCATACCCCCTGGAATGCACACCACAGCAGGCAGGTGTCATATCATTATCCATGCAATGCACACATTCATGGTAGTATGCATGCATCCCAGTGATACACCATGTGGACCAGAACAGGATAACAGTACACATGGCTGATGTGACCTTGACATGTAATCTGCTGATGTGTGCATTAACATGCATGCATGACTGACACAATGGTGTCGTGACACATGTACAGCGTCATACTGGGTATGACATTGTGGTGTTGCCCATATGCCCTACAGATAGACTGCATGTTGAGTGAATGTGCATGGGCATGGTAGGGGACTGTGAGCCGTCTACATTGCTGTACAGTGTGAAGTACAGACACTGTGCCATTGCATGGCATCATGAGGCATCTATATTGCTACACAATGCATGATATGTCACATTGCATATCCAGAACTGCATGCATACCCATGACATACCTGTGGATTGTGACCCACGATGCTGAGGTCTATACACACCAAAGCATGCTGTGTCATGTGACAGGTCATTGGAGGACATACAGATGACACCCCTGCATGATGACTACAGAGTGTTAGCTGCCTGGCAACCATGTCCACACATAGCGGACCTGTCATGTCACAATTTCACACATGACGTTGATGTACCACGCACACAAGGTGCACAGCCAACAGTGATGTATGGCACCAAGGGAAATGTACAGTATCTGTGGCCTGGTGTCACTGCCGGTGGAATCTTTAAAGGTGACTATTGTCATGCTATGACACAGATGGCATGTTCAACACATCTTATGCGGTAGATGTCACTGACACCTCCAGTAGCTGTGCACAGGCATTTAAGATGTGCAGTGTACCACATCACCTGTACAATCCGTCTAGTATGGCTGTAAATGGACCATGTGTGGACAGAGTGGGACAGGGTGTACCCACATCCCACCTACTGTGGCTGTCCAGCCATCCTCCATGCCTTTTATGTGATGGCATCACACATGT
>NW_025059401.1:0-5636 GCF_019279795.1 Protopterus annectens
TGTTTTTGAGAGCTATACATTCTAGGAGCCCTGAAGGCTTTTCTTTTATCTGCTATAAAAGAAAAGGCACTGCTTACCACCAAAATACATATGCGTAGAATTCAAGCTTCTTCATGAGTATGAGCATCAAGACAGAGAGCAAAACCAATTATGAGAGGACTCAACTTCTGCAAATTGAACTGCAGGCATTTAGATTGCTGAGAGATCCAACATCTATCGAGGAAACACCTAGTAAGTACTTTCATTTTTTGAATTGGAGACTGGCACAGAGTTAGGGTATAATTAAGTGGAGTAGGTCAGCAGGGGAGTTGGACATCTGTGTCAAGCACTTTTCAGTTTGTCTACTTTTGTTTTAGCATTGCAGTATAGTTACTTTCTGTACTACAGGTTGTGTACTAAATTGTTATTTCAGTAGAGCAATGTGGACTTCACAGATAGCTTAAGGCAGATTAGTAAATATGAGGAACATAATGTTTCTAGAGAATTACAGCAGAATGAATGCAATGATAATGTTATATGTTGTCAAAAGATGCATACTAAATCTGAAGGTAAATACACTTTAGCACTGCAGTATGTTCATTTTAAAAATCTACCCATCTGAGCCAGCTAAACTTAAACATTTTATAGCTAAAAAACTGGAGTATGTAGACATTCTACAGAGCTTGAAGCTTGGTTTCACCTTAATATCAGCAGCTTGCATGACTTTAAAAATTGTAAGTGCTGTATGTTAAGGTAGAAAAAGCAGTTCACTTCTAAACCTCTGAAGAACAAGTGCAGGCATGGAACTAATAAAAGTCCTGACAGATAATGTGTTCTACAGCAGGAGGCACTGGCTGTTCCAATTTTCAGTAAGTGCTTCCTTGTTGGGGTACACATCAGTGTCATTTCTTCTTCAGAAGCTTGTGATTGTGGATAGTAGACAAGAGTACAGCTTTGTTCATTGGATTGCAAGGTTTCATCCTGACATGAGCACTCTGCAGGTCATATTTATTGTAAGTGCTTAATGTTAGGGCAGACCATGCAGACGGAATCCTTCGTTGTGGCCAGAATGATACAGGCATATTATGATACCAGCTTTAGGTCACTTGACAAACATTACAACAGAAGGCACTCGCTGTTCCACTCAGTAGTAAGTGCTTTTGATTTGGGGTACCAGTCAGTTCCATTTGTAATCCTTCTTCCATATTTTTATTAGATAAATTCAAAAAAGATGATGCCAGGAGCATTCTGTCACTTGACTAGTACTTCAACACAAGATACTGGCTGTTCTACTCTCCAGTAAGTGCTTTTGTGTTGGAGTACCAGTCAGAGTTTGCTTGAAAACTTATAATTAAAATTATACCAGAAGGTGATTTGTGGAGTATGCTTTCAGACATAATTTTTAACTTTCAAATAGCTGTGTGTTTTGAAGATTCTAGAGCAAGATCAGTAAGAAAACAATACTTGTAGTCTGAAACTGTTGGTAGCTCCAGGTACATTAAGAGTCTGACTTGAAAAGGTGTTTGTTAAGTAATATTCCTGTACAGAACTGCCAGAGATTGCAGACCAGTTTTGCATGTTCAAATCACCTATTTGTACTCCATCAATTGCACTTTCTGTGATTTAAATTTGTAAGTGCTTTTTGTTGGGGTATGAGTGGAGGGAAAAAGCCGCAAGGAGTCCCTAATTCTGGAAATGGGTCTGAGATCTGTCATGATGAGTACCACAACTGAAGGCACTGGCTCTTATACCATGAAGTAAGTGCTTTCTTGTTTGGGTACCGATCCGTGTCACTTCAGCTTCTATCATTTATCATGGAGCGGAATTAGAGTATTCCATCTTTCAGGGAAGGTTTATGCAGGCTTTCACCATATGATAAGCACTCTTGCATGTCTTTTAAAAATGTAAGTGCTTTGTTTCAGGTCAAAACTTACTATTATCCATTTCCTCTTAGGGCACATTCATTACAGCCACCGTAATGTGTAAAAAGTTTTTGTCACTCGATGGCTACCTCTGCAGACAGTACTGGCAGTTCAACTTGCCAGAAGGTGCTGTCTTGTTGGTTTAGATATGAGGGCTTCTGAAACCAGATTTTGAAATGGTATAAATTAGTAAAATGAATGCTAGATTTCATCCTTACAATGGCACTCTGAGGGTTAGTTAGATAGTAAGTGCTTTATGTTAGGGCAGACAATGCAGACAGCTTCAATGAAGTATGCCTATAGTGAAGTGAGCTTGTGTTCACTTGACGATTACTAAAACAGAGAGCGCACAGTCTGTGCTACTCTCCAGTAAGTTCTTTTTGTTGGGATACAGGTCATTGTCAATCCTCCATATACCATTTTTGGATGATTAACAATAAAGTTAAAAATGATCTGAGCAAGACTGTTTCAACCATACATGGAAAGTGTCAGTATAATGTTAAGAATTTAAATAAGTCTGAATGTTGGATGATATACAGGAAAATCAAGCTCAGAGCAAGATTATTTGAGGCTGGGCACATCTTCAGCTCTGGGCTATGGCCAATGTCCAATCACAGAATAATTTATTAAAATCCAGTGCTATTCATTCTCCAGCAATTGTACTTTCAGTAATGTAAAGTTGTAAGTGCTTTCTGTTGGGGAATGAATGGGTGGAAGCAGCCTCATGGAAAGACAAAATCTTCACAGCAGTGATCAGTGTTCTATTTCACAGTGATTCTTGGATTTAGTAGGGACATTTGACAAGAGTGGTAGAATCTCCATTCAGAAATAAGAATCTCAGAATTTTATTTTCTTGGCAAGGCCTTCCTCAGGATCCAAATGAACCATGCTACTTGTGGAACTTTCTACATTGAAGTGAACCACAAGAAGAAGAAGGTAGCTCAATTTCTAGTAATTGCAGCTCTGTAATTTGACTGTAATTTTGCAGTTTGAACTCTTTGCTTAAAACACACTTTGTTCAGCTTTTAGTCAATGTGAAGTGAAACAGGGACATTCCCCTTCATTTACTGAGAAAATATGTGCAGAAATCTACCAAACACTATGCTTTTCAGTATGGGAGAAGGCATACTGTCATCTTACTAAATTATCCTTCCAGTTCTAGAAAGGTAATCTATATATTGTTTTTTTACTGGATTCAAATCTTTTGTGATCTTTTCTTCTTCTGGTTTTTGCATGCAAAAGCAATTATTTCTTGAAGTGGATGTTTGCAGCATCCAGATATAGGGCATGTCAAGTGGAAAGAAAACAGTCACACTACAAACTTTTATTCTAAAATGAAGTTGTCCTCAGGTTCTTTTATGTAGCTAAAGAGAGATTTTCATTTGTATCCCAAAGTGGGTATGTGATAGGAAACCTAGAATTTCATATTTTTTTTACATGAACTGAGCTAAAAGGTTACCTTCTTTAGAAGATGATCATTCTCTGTAACATGAAAGTTATGCTAACTGCTCTCTCTGGATATTAGAACTCCTGAGTCTCCTATTGTCTCTCTAATGGGTCTCTAATAGAATGTGTAAATGACTGAGAAAAAGGGGAGGAGCTTTAAATGTTTTTGAGAGCTATACATTCTAGGAGCCCTGAAGGCTTTTCTTTTATCTGCTATAAAAGAAAAGGCACTGCTTACCACCAAAATACATATGCGTAGAATTCAAGCTTCTTCATGAGTATGAGCATCAAGACAGAGAGCAAAACCAATTATGAGAGGACTCAACTTCTGCAAATTGAACTGCAGGCATTTAGATTGCTGAGAGATCCAACATCTATCGAGGAAACACCTAGTAAGTACTTTCATTTTTTGAATTGGAGACTGGCACAGAGTTAGGGTATAATTAAGTGGAGTAGGTCAGCAGGGGAGTTGGACATCTGTGTCAAGCACTTTTCAGTTTGTCTACTTTTGTTTTAGCATTGCAGTATAGTTACTTTCTGTACTACAGGTTGTGTACTAAATTGTTATTTCAGTAGAGCAATGTGGACTTCACAGATAGCTTAAGGCAGATTAGTAAATATGAGGAACATAATGTTTCTAGAGAATTACAGCAGAATGAATGCAATGATAATGTTATATGTTGTCAAAAGATGCATACTAAATCTGAAGGTAAATACACTTTAGCACTGCAGTATGTTCATTTTAAAAATCTACCCATCTGAGCCAGCTAAACTTAAACATTTTATAGCTAAAAAACTGGAGTATGTAGACATTCTACAGAGCTTGAAGCTTGGTTTCACCTTAATATCAGCAGCTTGCATGACTTTAAAAATTGTAAGTGCTGTATGTTAAGGTAGAAAAAGCAGTTCACTTCTAAACCTCTGAAGAACAAGTGCAGGCATGGAACTAATAAAAGTCCTGACAGATAATGTGTTCTACAGCAGGAGGCACTGGCTGTTCCAATTTTCAGTAAGTGCTTCCTTGTTGGGGTACACATCAGTGTCATTTCTTCTTCAGAAGCTTGTGATTGTGGATAGTAGACAAGAGTACAGCTTTGTTCATTGGATTGCAAGGTTTCATCCTGACATGAGCACTCTGCAGGTCATATTTATTGTAAGTGCTTAATGTTAGGGCAGACCATGCAGACGGAATCCTTCGTTGTGGCCAGAATGATACAGGCATATTATGATACCAGCTTTAGGTCACTTGACAAACATTACAACAGAAGGCACTCGCTGTTCCACTCAGTAGTAAGTGCTTTTGATTTGGGGTACCAGTCAGTTCCATTTGTAATCCTTCTTCCATATTTTTATTAGATAAATTCAAAAGATGATGCCAGGAGCATTCTGTCACTTGACTAGTACTTCAACACAAGATACTGGCTGTTCTACTCTCCAGTAAGTGCTTTTGTGTTGGAGTACCAGTCAGAGTTTGCTTGAAAACTTATAATTAAAATTATACCAGAAGGTGATTTGTGGAGTATGCTTTCAGACATAATTTTTAACTTTCAAATAGCTGTGTGTTTTGAAGATTCTAGAGCAAGATCAGTAAGAAAAAAAATACTTGTAGTCTGAAACTGTTGGTAGCTCCAGGTACATTAAGAGTCTGACTTGAAAAGGTGTTTGTTAAGTAATATTCCTGTACAGAACTGCCAGAGATTGCAGACCAGTTTTGCATGTTCAAATCACCTATTTGTACTCCATCAATTGCACTTTCTGTGATTTAAATTTGTAAGTGCTTTTTGTTGGGGTATGAGTGGAGGGAAAAAGCCGCAAGGAGTCCCTAATTCTGGAAATGGGTCTGAGATCTGTCATGATGAGTACCACAACTGAAGGCACTGGCTCTTATACCATGAAGTAAGTGCTTTCTTGTTTGGGTACCGATCCGTGTCACTTCAGCTTCTATCATTTATCATGGAGCGGAATTAGAGTATTCCATCTTTCAGGGAAGGTTTATGCAGGCTTTCACCATATGATAAGCACTCTTGCATGTCTTTTAAAAATGTAAGTGCTTTGTTTCAGGTCAAAACTTACTATTATCCATTTCCTCTTAGGGCACATTCATTACAGCCACCGTAATGTGTAAAAAGTTTTTGTCACTCGATGGCTACCTCTGCAGACAGTACTGGCAGTTCAACTTGCCAGAAGGTGCTGTCTTGTTGGTTTAGATATGAGGGCTTCTGAAACCAGATTTTGAAATGGTATAAATTAGTAAAATGAATGCTAGATTTCATCCTTACAATGGCACTC
>NW_025059402.1:0-5478 GCF_019279795.1 Protopterus annectens
CCCCCCTCTGTCCACTGTATAATGTTTGGACACAACACAAAATCAGCCAAGTGGCACGGGGAAAAAAAAATTTTGGGAAAAATACAACACTAATTACAGTTTAATGCATCATGCCTGCTCAGCTTTCAAGGATATCATTACACTTTACGGGAAAAATCCAACCAAAATTGCTATACTTTTTTAAAAGTCACCCTGTGCATCAGAACCATGTTAGCCTGTTCCTGCATAAATTTTAAGATGACAGGACACTTTCATCATATGCACAGGTGTGTTTTGGTTTCCCAAACCCCCTGAGCCATAAAATCGACATGTGTGTGGGGTGTGGGGGGGGCCATGAGTACTTTTATGGCCAAATTTTATGTAATGTGTGGGGTATGTGTTTGCCCTAGGTTTCTGGTTTATTTTGTGTGTGTCTGCATGCACACAGTTCCCCCATGTGCCTTGGGGGCAAAAATTAGGGAGGAAATTTTGGGGGAAGGCCCCCGGGGGGGGCTACAGACTTGGTACCCTTGGGAAAAAAGGGGCTTTCCAGGACCCACCCTCTCTGGCCCAAAACCGTGCGGTCCTGGGACAGTCTATAAGCCCCAACATTGCTGGGGCGGGCTCCAGGGGTGGTCTTCTGGGTCAGGGACCCCACTGCTGGGCTGGTACTCCACCAAATCTCCCCATCATGTCCGACACCAGGACTGACTTGTGGAGGACATCCAATGTCCACCCAACATCTATCAATGCCCTGGGTAGTACATATGCCTGCTGGTCATGGAACTGTCATTTACAGAGGTGTTATGAGCCCTCTGTCCTGTCCCTGTCTGGTCTCCATTCTTTCTGTGCCTCCATGACAGCCTGGAACATGCGTGTGGTAGAAAGAGGTGTGGCACTTCGGCATGATACAGCAGTGCTCTGAGAACCCCGGCATCTGCCTATGTGGTACTGTTCCAGACATCTGGCTATGGCTGCTGTGTCCTGATACATGTGCCATAGATACCACACTGTCCTGGCCAGTAAAAACAAATGCCAACCTCCACTAGGGAATGACAGGAGCCAAAAGGGATTTTTGAGACTATGTACAGTCAATCCACCAGGATGTTAAGTGCACTTGTTCTTTCTCTGTGTTTAACAAGTGCATCGGCTGTGTCTTCAGGTCCAGCATGTTTTCGGAGACACCGCTGCCTGAACAGACTCGCACCTTTTTGTGAACAAAAAAATACACTTAATCTGCACTGTTTCATGCCGTCATGACCTCAACACTGACCTGGCACAACACATCTGACACAAAAATATCAAAATGATTATTGCAGAGTCCCATGTCATTTACACTGTCTGGCAGTGCCACAACACTTCCCTCAGCTGGTAATGGTATGGATGTAACAGTATCTGTGTATGGATGTGGAACTTGTGTTCTTGTAACAACAGACTGTGCAAACTTTCTTACACATTCCTCATCATGCTTCTGTCTCTGACATCAGGCCCCTGTTGCTGAACCACCCCACCTGGCACCTGTGAGAGGAAAACAAGACACAAGACTTGACATGACACATGACATCACACATGCTGCACATGCACACATGCACACACATGCCATGCAATCATGACATGTTATGGACATCATGCACACATGCAAATGCACACACAAAATACAAACCTCACTAAAGCAGACACACACAACACCAGCAATCACAGAACATACACTATCAGGTGATGGTGGGGACAGTATCACAACAAAACAGTCATATCACACATGTCAGCATGCAGGACATGTGTTACTCAACAGAATCAGTGCAAGTGTAGACAGTTCTTGTTACTAACAATATACATAGGTTCATAGGTTGTACTGGCTATCAGCCCTAGGCCTTGCAAGCCTATAACAATTCCCTGGATATTTCTTCAATATTTAGCTAGGCCCTGTCTAGCAGGGACTGACATGATCCCTGGGTGAATTTCCTATTCATCCAATCATAAGTTCCTTTTGAAGGAAGAGGCTCTGCTTGATATGTATGGGCAGTCTATTCCAGAGTATGGAGTCTCTGGGTCAGGAACATATCCCTCCAGCATGTTTTGTTCATTGTGATGACAAGGTTTAGATCCCTGGAGCATGTGGCTTTGAGGATTGGATTTTTAAGTGGAGCATGTCCAAAGCTCAGGGTTTGACATGGCCTTGTATGTTAGCGAGATGCCTCTGAGTGCATATGCCACAGAGTATAGCTGGAGTTTTTAGACTGTCAGTATATGGCATCACTTTGCCTGTGATTCTTTTAGTGAGGTATTTCTGTGGCCTTTCAAGCTGTTGCAGATGTCTTGTGATAATACCAAAATGGGCATTATAATCTATAATGTCTAATGAGGATGAGTACAGTGACAATGACCTCCTTTTTCTTGATGAAAAGCCCTTAGTGATGAGTGCCACATAGAAGGATTTCCTGACTGTTGTGCTGTGGTTATCAAGTGAGACCACTGTCCACCTGTGTCCCTAAGTCTCTCATCACACTTCGATGTTTAGTGTCCTGCCACCTATGTGGTAATTCATGGGTACATGTTTTCCAAAGGGATAACATACATTTCATGGCATTAGCTTGACATGGCTCTGGCCAGGAATCTGTTTCTATAAGGCCCTTTTGTAGAATATCCACATCATTTGGTTAATAATGGCTCAGTTTGCAGTCATCTGCAAACTTTGTGCCAAGTCCTTAGTGTTGGCCTGTACTTCAGAGAGTAGGCAAACAGATGTCCCAGGACTGAACCCTGAGTCTCACTTGTCACTTGTCTGGAGTTGGTTGGGTCAGCTACTTTTACTGTCTGGTTCTGTCAAAGCCAGTTACAACCTTCAGTGATGTAGGATGCCCCGCAGTAAGTTTATCTTGATTCCAAGTGGGGATGGTGTCAAAGGCCTTGAGGTCAGATAGGCTGCGTGGACTGCCTTACCGTCCACAGCTAGACTGATTCAAGAAGTCAATCAGATTCAGGAGACAGATCGCCCTTCACAACCCAAACTGGGTGGGGTCTAGTGTTTGAAGGTTGCCAATGTCTTTGTTTATAAGTTCCATGATAATGTTCCATGCCCTTGCACAATCAGGCTCAGACTGATGGGACTAGTTCCGGGATCCAAGGTGGATCCTCCTGGAGCAGGATAACATGTGTGTCACTCAGTGGGCGAAGCCTGAGGTGACTATGAATAAAATGACACTGGTGAGGTGCAGTTCATTTTGTAGTTCATGTAAGTACACAGCCTGGGATGTCATCTGGTCCCATGGATGCTGTTTCTTAGCTTTGGAATCGGTTTCTGTGTGGCTGATTATCAATTTGGCAATCTTTTGGTATTGAGATGGGCCTAAGAGTGAGTGAAGTTGGCACTAATCGATCTGCCAGGATATTGGCAATATCCTTGGGATCAGTATATTTAATGCCATTCTGTTGTAACTCAAGCAGGTCTGAGCATTGCCATTTAGATTTTGACATAACTATAGAATGCCTTGTGGTTGTCTTTGGAATCTTTGGCAATTTTATTTTCTAACTAGCTTTGGAGGATTTTATAAGGGATCTCAGCTTCTTACTGAGGCTGGTGAGGAGTTTTTCATTCTGGATTTTCCTCAACAGTTTCTTCCTTCTGTTGTATAGTTTGTTTTAGCAACCACCAGATTGACTTCTGTGGAGAAGCATCTTGGTTCTATTTGGGATGACATTCATGCAGTGGATGTGCTCATACAGTGTAGTAGGATTCTGTCGAACTTCCAGATCACCTGCTGGGTGTTGTGAGGTTTGTCACTTCTGACTTCAGTAGCTTAAAGTTGGCTTTGAGAATTTTTAAGGAGGTTTCCTTACTGGGGTGGGGTGGGATGTGGATGTCAAGTGATTTGCTTATGGTCCACCTGACCAATGATGCCACTGTGTGGGGCATCTATCTCCCATGTTGGTAATGACTAGGTCTAGGATATTGCACTATGGGACAATGATTAGTTGATCCAGAGCATTGGAATCTATGAGTTCCAAGAACAGTTAAAGGAGTTGGTACCTGAGTAGTTTTCCCAATTAATGGCAGGTAGTTGAAATCACCCAGTATTAGGGTGTTTGGTTGTATCTTAATATTTTCCAGTATGTTTAGACAGGTGTAGTGAGAATCTTGGGGCATGGATGGGATCTGTAGCAAGCTACAATTTGGATTGCAGTCTTACCGTGTTAGTTGCACCTGGAAATTTCAGATGCATTGTATTCAACTAGCCTGGAGGTGTGAATATCCTTGGTGAATATGGACACTCTCCACCTTTAGTGTTTGTCCTGGTTTTGTGGCTGAAAATGTGGTAAGAATTGTAGCCTGGTATTGCAGGGGTGCTCTCTGGAGCCTTGAACCAGGTCTCAGTTACTGCACAGATATCGATGTTCTACATTTTTGGGAGTGCCTCGAGAGAGTGCATTTTGAGGTTTAGACTTCTAGCATTGAGTAACATGGCTTTGATGCATGTGTTTTGTTATTAGGTGATGGCCCTCCCCCTGGAACACAATGCATACATGGACACAACATTGCTGTGCAGGTAGTTATAACCCTGTAATGTACTGTGCACCATAACTCACAGGTGTACATACCATGCTGGATGTGTATCTGTATGCCAGATAGGTATCCAATGCTGATTACAGCCTCTGTGTCTTTAGCAATAATTGTGGACACATTTTTGCACATGCATGATGAGTATTCACACAACATCATCAGTGGTGCATGGATAATTGATGGAATACCATTCGGCGACATACCCAATACGGTACTTCTGGTAGTGCAGATCATATTGTGGACATGCCAGTCTCATCCATGACATGGCATGCTAAAACACAACTGCATATTTAAACACTACACATACCCAATGTATGTCATATGACCTAGACACTCAATAGCATCACAAGACATATATGTGTCAGTTGTGCAAATGGTGATTGGTATGCATACTGTTTAGAGGTGCATATGTGTGCACACATGCAACATTAAGGTGTATAGCAATGAAAGCTATGTGTAGTACTGTGGTTACAATAACTGGATGCGGTATAGTACCATAAGCCATCATCATGAAGCATCAGGTGGTCACTCAAGGCTACAAATGTTTCCCAAACCAGCACTAATCATGTTGTGCCTGAACTGTACTACCTAATTCACCATTTCACAACCAGTTGTTACATGAGTTTGTAAGGAGGCCAATAAGGAGCATTCCTGACATGAATGTGTGTATTGCAGAGTGTTTAAATGCCCCATGATAGGCCTCTACCACTCAGGAATATTATGTGTAATGTGTGGATGAGATTTTGGATACTGGAGTGTGTCTTTACAGAGGGTTTGGAATCCTTTATGTAGCATGTTAAAATGCTCTGTGTATGACATAGTGTATGTTATGTGCATGTTGAGTATCAACTGTGCCTATCAATGGTCACAACAGTCTAGCCACATTTGTTTGAGATGGTCTGGGTATTCATGTAGGCAGCTAATCACATTAGTGGGGGGGC
>NW_025059403.1:0-5253 GCF_019279795.1 Protopterus annectens
ATCATGACACTGACACGACTGTTTTGTGTCACAAAATGTAACACCTTGCACTGGATATCATCACCATATATGTGTGTCACCTCATTACATTGCTCATACTCCATGTGAATACTGACTTGATGTGGGCATGTCCGTTTGCCTGTACTGGTGTTCTTACCTATCAGCCCATGCCTGGATGTGTCCACAGTAATGCTGTTGACCATGATGCTGTGTATATGTCACATATCAACACATACACTGCCTTAATGGACATGAGCAGTGAGAATGCACACATGCGCATGGAAACCTTTACATGCATGTGTTTTGCCATATACATCTATACGGCACTGTACAGCAGTTCAACATCCTGCCACGTATCGCCTGTGTTGCACATGTGATACACATGGGACAATAGCTAGCCGGACGTTATTCGGAGGGATGGTTATCAACTATAGCATGCAGGGGCAAGGTTTTCTAGCTGTATCCAACAGCCATTTTGCCCCCACCAGGTGCATCAGTGCCACATTACTGATCCAGACAGTTAATGATACATCTACAATGCGGTCATCGCACCATGTATGACAGAGATGACATGTGCAGCTTTGATGGACAGGGTTGCATGGTATGGCAGGAGTATGTAACATGTATGTCACAGAGATCTGTCCAGCATGTGGCGATCCTTGTAGTAGGACGGTGGCTGTCCATGATGCATGTCTTTCAGATCAGGATATGTACGTGTAGCATGTCCAACATCATAGTGTAGCACATGTCTTTATGCAAGGTAGCCAGCATGCTGCATAGTGGAGGTGAGGATTGTGAAGGCTGGTATCGCCCATCCACGCATGGCCAATACCCCTTAAAGGTGATATGTGATCCGATTTTGGTCACCCGAGTGCTGAGTATGCCTGTCCAATGATCTCCATGCTCATGTATGGCACCCTGTTATGACATGGGTGCCTCGTATGACTACCTAAAAGGCCTGGAGACGTCACTAGCTCAGGGAGGTGAACTGCACAGCACCATCCCTTACACACAGTGTCCATAATGTTGACCGCTGCCTAGGTGGTAGTTAATGGGTACAGGGTTATTCACCTAGCGGTGACAATGCTATTATCAGCTGTCAGATTGTGCACATATGTCACACACCTCACCCACAAAGCCCATTCTGTATGTTGTCCACAACACTTAGACAGCTATTGCTCCTAGGTCATGGCCATTCACATCCTTACATATGCAGATGCCTCCCATTTGTCTGTGTGGTATGGGCTACAATGAGGGGGGAGTACAAAACATTAACCCTGTTTTACTGTAGCTGCCACTGGTGTGATATGCACATGTCACTCAGACATCTTTTGTAGTGTTGCTTCAGTCAACAGGCCACTGGTAGAACACTCCTGTGACATACAAAGGTACATCTAGTATACTCAGTGTAGCTGGAACACAGTATGGGTGATGATGTCCTATGACCTGTCACAGGTATGCTATGCAGTGTGAAATCATCTGTACTGTCATCTACATCTGTACTGCTAACATCTACGTTGATAAAGTTCATAGACTTGCACTCCATACTCAGCAGGGTAATAGTGCAGCGCCTCCAATTATGACTGGCGTCTCCACTTGTGGGTTGCAGTGGGTTTATATTATCCAACACCCTATCTGTATTGCATATTCATGCTCAGCACTTGTTCCGAACATGTAAGCACTTCATGGGCTACTAATTACTATAGGACCCATTCCAACTCATTTCTTACAAGTACACTGTCTGTCCTTGCATTTCCTGCTTGCTTACAGTACAACAGCTGTTGTGCACACGTAACTCACATACCTTGTGAGACATGGCTGAATATACAGGCATGTCCAAGTTTCATTTACCAGTGTTATTGCCTGTCTATATGATGAATATGGCAAACATGAGGCAATAGAGCAATTGTCTCATGTACACAGTCAATGCTCACCTCCCAACATACACTACAGCCTGTGGGAGATGCACATATGTAGCCAAGCTGGGGGTAATGCTCTCACCAACCCAGACTGAACCTGACATTCATGTGGGGACGTTTAACATTTGCAACACACCCCACTCATCACATAGTCTCACTAGATCTCCCCCACCACAGACCACACATAGTATGACTACAACATTTGCAGAACCTCTCCAAACTCTCTGAGTAGGCAACAGAGGCAGCCCCCATCACCAAACACAACACCAATTACTTATAGCCCACAGACTCATGTGTGCCCATCAACTACAGCCAATAGGGTGTCATAACATACCCAACATACTGTCATAGGTGACACTGTAGACGGTCACACTGATGTCCCACTCAGCAGGCTACACAAGGCGATAGTTGCTTACATCTGGCTGTCGGGTAACAGGATCCGCAACATAACCTATGCACCCATGTCACACCTTACCAGGTATGATTTGACTGTCACTCTCCATGTTAGTGTGACTGCCCTAAGATGTAACTTCCTGGACTACATGTACAGGGACATGCAACTTGTAGTCCAGAAGGTATCGCCCAAGCCCTGAGAAGCATTCTGCATTCATCCAGACTGATACCACTGTACAATGACTGAATGTTTCACTTCAACAGTTGCTTATGCTTCTGCTGTCATTCCACAGGCATCCAGTATCTGTCTGCTTTGAATGACATGGTCAACAAAACATGCTTTGGCACAGATGACCTGCACCTGTCAGCCCTGGGAGTACAGATAACATGTAAGGCTCTTGCTGCTCCTATACTGCCTGTCTTTGACAGTTTCCAATAACATTCACAACCAGAACAGGAACAGGCAAGCAAAACCTGGGGTAATGTTTCTCAGTGCTTGACATCTTCATCTCTAATGCACTCAGGCGAGGCACTCCTTATAATGGACCACTTCGATATCTCTGCAGTGACTGGGACCTGCCTCTAGGCTCCGGAGAGCACACCTGCACTAACAGGTTATACGCAGACCACACCTTTCAGTCATGTAACCAGGACTGGAACACCCATGGCGGAGGTGTGTCCATATTTCACAAGGATGTACACACCTCCAGGCTGGTTACTTAGCACAATGCATCAGAGGTGATCCACGTGCAACTAAGTGTGGCCAGAACTGCTATACACATTGTAACTTGCTACAGATTCAACAACATACCCCACGGTTACTGGCCCTCATTTCTTGGTGTACTGGACAGTAGGGTTCAGACAGGTACTACTGATGTGAGACTGACACTACCCCACACTTAACTAGAATACCTACTCATGTACCGACACATTAGGCCAACGCTTTCTGGGATTCATAACCTCCACTTGGCTGGATTAACCCATACACACCACCACCAAGACCAACAATATCACCAACATGTGACTGGTGTTCCACACCTGGGGTTATCCCCTCGTTGGTAGTTTCCGAACATATGCTAATCACCCTTATTTATCACATCCGGCACCACACCCTTCATGGAATACAGTACAAGATTTCTACAAAGCCTACTTCAGACATCTTATGACGGCGGTAGTAAATGTCATGACACCCGTGCAGATGGACAATGCACTAAGCGCTGAAACATACACCAGTGCACTTCATTATCACTTACCACGACTGGATCATGCTATCCCAAACAAACCATGTTGGTACCCACCGTTTCACCTCTGGGGGTCAGTTCCATGCACATAATGTACAACAGAAGGTGGAGGCTGTTGCAAGTGGAGTACAATCCCATGGGTGGGAGTGACTCACTGGTCAGCCTCAGTAGGAATCCGGGATCCCTTATCACATCCTCCAAAGCTAGCTACGTAAACATTACTGTGACAAATTCCAAGGACTACCACAAAGCATTATGGAAGTATGTCAGTATTCGATGGCAATACCCACATCTGCTCTGACATAAGACGGTTACGCAGAAACATTACAGAACTGACTGATATTGGCAACATCCTGACAAATAGGTTCAATGCTAACTTTACACTCTCTCACTCCCTACAGGGCCAAAAGCCATACAAGAACAATGCAGAGTGCCTGCAGTCACAACTACGCAGTTCCAACCTGCACTCTCTAAGGCCTGGAACACAGACTCCATGTGACCGTCCAACATCCCAGGCTGTGATTTACACAACCCTCAGAACGACATGGCTCCCCACTTGGCCACCAGATTAATTAATAGCCTTGTATTAGACATTGTGACCCCTGAATGATGCACAGCAACAGTTATCACACTCCACACAGGTGGCACCACTATGATCCAGAGGGACTATTGCCCTATATGCCTGACTGGACTGTTTTGCAAGGCTATGGGGCACATCATCATGGAAGTCATTCACAGAGACATTGTTGTGCTCCAGACATTTGATGCCACCCAGGTTGGATTTGTTAGGGCCAGACCATGGCTCCTAAGCCCAGTGGACTCCTTTGATACAGTTACCAGGGCAGTTGATGATGGTAAGGGGGTCCACACAGCCTACATTGTCCTCTCATTGGCTTTCAGCACCATTCTCCATTCTGGTATTGACAACATACAAATCCACCGGCACATCAACCCCTATGTCTCGGGATGTTATGCAAAGTGGCTCACGGACAGGACCCACACAATGAGGGTAGCATACCATGGTACCTACTGTAATTCAGTTACACTTGGCATACCACAGTCCTCGGTCATAGGGCCCCTCATGTTCGGTATATGCTTCCCTGAGGTACAGGCTAGCACAGAGGGACTTTCCCTGAATAGGTTTCCAGACGACTGCAAACGAGGAGCCATGATTGATCCACCAGCTGATACAGACACCCTCCATAAGGGTGTCACTGTGACGGATAGCTGATGTTGATAACATGGCCTCAAGCTGCATGACACAAGGTGCATAGACATCCCCTTTGGATTACACCAATCACCCACTGACTATCACATAAGTGGTAGTCCCCTACATACATGTGACATTATACGGGATCTTAGCAGTGGCGGCTGGTGACTTCAAATCATAGGGGGGCTGCAGGAGACAGCTGGATGGGTGTGGCCAACAAGACGGGGTGTGGCCAGACGGGGTGTGGCCAACAAGACGGGGTGTGGCCAAGATGGGTGTGGCTAACAAGACGGGGTGCAATGGGATCAATGCTTCACATACTTATTTACATGAAATAAATGCTCAGTCAGTATGGCACATGCTGAATAGTCTACACAGCACACATTGTTATACACACATTGGTTTGAACACTTACCTCTGCTGTATACTGCAAACAGTAGTTCATACTCACGTTTCTGCACCTTAGAAGCTGTGGTCTGGAACACACATC
>NW_025059404.1:0-4779 GCF_019279795.1 Protopterus annectens
TGGGGCTCCATAGCCTTCCAGATAACATTGCTGGCTTATAGGGTGAGTTTCCAGGACCTGTTGTATTTTCCCCCTTAATCAATTTATGTTAACATTTGCACTGGGGGGGGGGACAGGTTTAAGAAAAAATATATTAGGGGGTCGGGCCAGGTTTGAAGGTTAGTAGACCATGCAGATAGGCAGGATTAAGTTTGTTTGTACATGTGCTGAGGAGGGCAGAGTATATTGTGAAATAGATGCTAAGGATGAAGCCAGGTAACAGGAAAAGAGGAATCCTAAGATGAGGTTTATGGCTGGGGTGAGAGAGGACATGCAGGTGGATGGTGGGGACAAGATGCAGAGGCAGGAAAAAAACAGATGATTACTGGGGGACCCAATGGGAGCATCGAAAGGAGAAGAAGACATTGTAGCTCAACCCTTGTGGACTGTGAACACCATTACCTTTGTCATTCCACAGTATGTAACCTGTATAGAGGCTCCATCTGGACAGAGTTTAGGTGATTTGTGACTTCATATGTCAGCTTGTGTATGACACAGCCGGGGACACTGTCCAGTACCATTGCCACTGTGGTGTGGCCTTGTTAAAGAGATGTTTTAACTAGAGTGTCTGTGAATCATCAGGTACTTCTCAGGTCTGGAAATGTGGCCCTTGGGTGACAGGGTGGTGAAACCCCATTCAAACTGTCTGAAAGGAATTGGTAATGTCAGTCAGATAAGTGTACTTTGTGACCATTTACATTAACTGTGACCCAATCTGAGTTTTCCCCCTGTAGATTATAACAACAGTAAAGAAGCTTTAGTGTTGTCTTTGGAATCTTGCCATTTTGTATTTTGAAGCTTGCCTTGTATGTTTATTGAGGGATTGAATTTCCCAAAATGATACTGACCAGAGAGGTTACCCCTTCTTGTATGTAACTCTTTTTGGTAAACATCACACCTTCTATTATATATTTAGTTTATGGCAGGGTCCATGAGACTAATGCACTTTTACTGTATAAGTGAGAATTTCTTGTGTTTGTGATAGCACAGTCCATCAACCCTGTAGGTGAACAGTGTGCATTTAAAACAGGATTATGCAGCTGGGGGTTTTTGTAATGCAAACCAATGACAAATAGGAACAACAGCATCACCCACAGCACAGTGTCAACCCTTAACACACATGCGTACTCAAGTTCCAAAAGTGTGTAGTACAATGCAAACTGGCCACCAATAGAAACTATGGAGTGTTTAAAACTGGCCAATACAGGGCCACCCTGCCCATGTGTCCAATATGCAAATGCAGACAGTGCACCTCCACCATGTTTACAAATGTACACCTGAAAAACCCGTGCTGCCCCACACACTTACTGTCCACTGTATAACACATGCTGACACAACTACACACATCAGCCAAGTGGCACATGGGCAAACAAAACACAATTGGAATAAACACTGGTGGAAACAATACAACATTGCTAATTACAGCTTTAATGCATCTGCCCGCTCAGCTACACCTTTAAGGATATATTACATTTTACTGCTGACAACATTTCACATTCAACCATTGCTATACTTTATAAAGTCACCCTGTGCATCAGCACCATGTTAGCCTGTTCCTGCATCAATGTTACAGATGACAGGAGGGGCACAGGTTTCATCATATGCACAGGGGTGTTTTGGTTTGCCAGAGGCCTACACTGAGCCATACAATCGACATTTTTGGGGGTGTGTGAGGGCCATGAGTACTGTTATGGGCCATGTTGATGTAATGTGGGGGGTATGTGTTTGCCCTAGGTTTCTGGTTTATGTGTGTGTGTCTGCATGACACAGTTCCACCATGTGGCTGCCATATACGGGATTTGTGGGACAGCTACAGCCCTACCTGGCAGGCTTTACAGATCACCGTCTCTGGCCATGGATACAGAACCTGTGCCTGGCAGGGGTGCTACAGACAGTATCAGGTACTAATCCAGACTGGTACTATCCTCAGAGGTTGACATATGTCCACTGGATCCAGGTCCCTGCTGGGACTGGCCAGAGCCAGCACCCTGGTCTTTAGGGGTCTATGGACAGCCCCCAACATTCTGGGGCTGGTACTGGCACTCGGGGGGCTGTGACTTGCTGGACATCCATGGAAACCCCCAGCTGCTGATGTTGCTGGCATACTCCCGTCAATGTCACCATCCCCCACTGTCCTGACACATGGGCATGACATTGTAGGAATCCCAAAGTCTCACCCCAACCCATCAATGACCTCAGTTTAAATTTCATATGGCACCTGCTAGGTCATGGATACTGTCATTTACAGAGGTGTTATGAGCCTCTGTGCCCTTAGTCCCTGTCTGGTGTACCCCCTTTCTGCCTGTGCCTCCATGACAGCCTGGAACATGCATGTGGTTGAAAGAGTTGTGGCATGTCTGCCAAGGGCATGATGACCAGCAGTGCTCTGATGAGAACCCCTGGGCATCTGCCTATGTGGTACCATTCCAGACATCTGGGTATGGCTGCTGTGTCCTGATACATGTTCCATAGATACACACCCTGGCCAGTGCCAACCCTACACTGTCCCTCAGCTAAGGGCAATGGTGATGATGGATGTACAGGCAGTATGACTGTGTGCATGGATGGGGGTGGAGACTTGTGTACTGTTTTGGGGGCCCCAAAAACAGACGTTGACAAACCTGCCTGTGCCTCAACACACCTGTCATCTTGATCACTGTCTGTCTCAGTGACATCAGGTTCCCTGCTGTACTGAACCAGCCCCACCTCAGCACCTGTGAGAGGAAAACAGGAAACACATTTAAGACCTGAACATAAAGTCAGACCACATGAAAATGCAAAATGCCACATGCACACATGCACATGCACAGGCAAAAGCACACATCAAAACACATCCCACATGCACACACAAAACACACAAAATACACTCCTCCCTAAAGCAGACACACACAACACCAGCAATCTCAGAACATACACAATAGCAGGTGATGGTGGGTCAGTATCACAAGCAAAACAGTCATATCACACATGTCAGCATGCAGGACATGTGTTGCTCAACAGCATGCAGTGCAAGTGTAGACAGTCCTTGTTACTAACATATACATGGCTTTGATGATGTGTTTTGTTATTAGGTGATTGGCCTCCCCTGGAACAAAGCATACATGGACACAACATTGCTGTGCAAGTATTCAAAACTCTGTAATGTACTGTGCACCATAACTCACAGGTTACATACCATGGCTGGATGTGTATCTGTGTGTCAGTAGGTATCCAATGCTGATTACAGCCTCTGTGTCTTTAGCAAATAATTGTGGACACATTTTAGCACATGCATGATGAGTATTCAACAACATCATCAGTGGTGCATGATAATTGATGGAATACCTTTCATCCACATAAATGTACAGTAGTTATGGTGAGTGTAGATCATATTGTGGCATGCCAGTGTCATCCATGACATGGCATGCTAAAACACAACTGCATATTTAAACATCACACATACCCAATGTGTGTCATATGACCTAGCCACTCAATAGCATCACAAGACATATATGTGTCAGTTGTGCAAATGGTGATTGGTATGCATATTGTTTAGAGGTGCATATTTTTGCACCCCACAACATTAGGTGTATAGCAATGAAAGCTATGTGTAGTACTGTGGTACAATAACTGGATGGGGTATAGTACCATAGGCCATCCTCATGAAGCATCATGTGGTCACTCAAGCTACAAATGTTTCCTAAACCAGCACTAATCATGCTGTACAAGGACTGTACTACCTTGGCTACATTCACCATTTCACAACCAGTTGTTACATGGGTTTGTAAGGAGGCCAATAAGGAGCATTCCTGACATGAATTTTAGTGTGTTGCAGAGTGTTTAAATGCCCCATGATAGGCCTCTACCCTCAGGTATATTATGTGTAATGTGTGGATGAGATTTTGGATACTGGTGTGTCTTTACAGATTTGGAATCCTTTATGTGTAGCATGTTAAAATGCTCTGTGTATGACATAGTTGTGTATGTTATGTGCATGTTGAGCATCAACTTTGCCTATCCAATGGTCACTACAGTTAGCCACACTTGTTTGAGCTGATCTGGGTATTGCATGTGTTTGAGGCAGCTAATCACTTTAGTGGGATGTGTGTGGTCTTACACCCAACATGCCCAGCATGCATTATGGGTAGGTGTGTTACATGTGTTCCTGGCCTACACCCTAACTATGACATGCACTTTTTTTTTAAAAGTAGAACACACTCACCAGCATCGTCCGCTGCCTTGATGTCACCCAGAGGGACCTACATAGAGATGAGACAGTTTGTCAGTGGCCACAACTGTGGCATTGCTACTGTGTGTTTGCAATCTTACAGTAGAACAAAAACATTCACAGCCCACAGATTATGTTCCAAATGATCAGTATTGCACAACAACAGGCTCCACATCTTTAACACACTCCACATCTCACATATGCATGATCTACCAATACAGATAACAGTAGTCTACAGATATGCCATTTACCTGCATGCTCCATGTGGTTGCTGGGTGGCTCCAACCTCCATGAGGGTGTACGGCTGCTGCTGTTGTTGTTGGGCAGGTCCCAGGACGCTCAGGAGCAGCTCCTCCAGTCTGGTGAGGGGGTGGATATTAAAAACCCCCCCAAAACCTTCCTGGGGTTTCAAGCCTTTGGTTTGGGTTTTTCCCCCCTTTCCCCCATCAGGGAAGCAAAAAGGGGTGAAAAAAGGAAAAAAAATGGGTTTTTGAGGAGATTCAAAAAAAAAGCTGGGGCAAAAAAGTCATATT
>NW_025059405.1:0-6152 GCF_019279795.1 Protopterus annectens
AAAGTCAGCACTCAAAATATTAAAAGTAAATACAATCTACACAAACTCACAACCCCTTGAGTACCTTTGTCTCCCATTGGCCCTTTTTTCAATTAATATGTAAAGGAATTCCCAATACTATCTCTCAGCATGTCCAAAGGTCAGTTGTCAATCTCCTCCGGTCCAGCTGATGAATCTGGGAATCTTGAGGCAATGTTACAACTGCCTCATGTACACAGACAACCCTCTCCTCCTCCTGCAACAAATTTCATTTCATAGGCGGTGAGAGATGCAACCTGATATAGCCATACCTCGGAGGCTAAGCTCTCAATCTCAGTACTGGCAAAACCAGTCAGGAGGAGAAGGAAACCACACTCACTACAATTCCAGTCTCTGCCATAGACCTACTCATGACAGCACAAAACCAAACACATAAACACACAAAAATATACTCGGAGGCTCTAAATAAAAATTCTGGTTTTAAGCAGCAGAGACCTCCAAAAAGCAGCATTTTCACCCAAGCAACCGCTTACCCCAAATCAAAACACGTGCAACACATAGCTCACAAAGCCAGTGTGCTGAACAGTCACAGCCCTTAAGTGGCTAAACAAACACAACCTGGATACACTTGTAATAGGTGTGACTCTATCGCCAGGCACACTGACGCCCCGCCTCACCAGGGCTGGAACAAGGAGAAGGTCATGGTGAGCTGCCTGTCCGGGTGCTAGGGATCCACACATAAACACAAGCACTCAGGTCACTAGGAAGGCAAGCACAAATATGACTGCAGTCATTGTCCATGCTGGTGTGAATGACCTTGAGACGTGAAAATTCTCCTCCCTGACTCCGCATGAAAAAGAGATCCTAGAGGAGCTCTCTCGAGCATGTAGCCCAGGCTGGTATGACCCTGACCTCGAGTAGCATCTTACCCTCACCAAGAATGATGCCACAATATGGTAAGACAAGATGATCAATTTCCCCAGCAATTGGCTTAAGTATTGGTGTCATTCAAAGGGGATCCAATGCCTGTCAGCCTGGGATTTGACATGCCTCGACAAGCCACTATGCTTCTCGCTAGGGGACGGCTTTGCACCTGTCACCTCTGGCCTTTCTTTGATATTGGGCAAAGGCTCTTGATACCTCCCATAGTGCCTTTTTTAGGCAAGGCTCAAAAGACAAACCCACCTCCATAGGTATCACAAGGGATAAGAAAACTAACAGTAATGCTACTGAACTGCCAGAAGTCTAAACCTCAAGATGCATCGCATTCAAAACTCTCCTCCAGCATGGAGAACACGTCGATATCTATGCAGTAACAGAAACCTGGGTTCAAGGCTCCCCAAGAGCACCCTGCAGCACTACTACAGAAGTTATAGGCTCTCATACTCATGCTTTTCGCCCCAAAACTTGACCGATTCCACAAAAGGAGGGGGAGTATCAATATTCATCAAAGATACCCACACCTCCAGGTTGGTGGCACAGCACAAAGCATCAGGAGACTATCCATGTGCAACTACCAGGTGTGGGTAAAACTGCCTCACATAAAGCCTTTCTCATACAATACTCCCACTGGGCATTATAGATAAGCTCACCAGCTTAAATATAACCTCCTATATCACTTAGATGGGTTGCAAACTGGCTCCAAGGACAGAACCCACACCATGGTTAGAATCTGCTGGAGCCAAGTGTCAGACTCCAAACCAGTTACAAGTGGCATCCCACAAGGCACAGTCCTGGGACCTCTCTTGTTTGGTATATATTTCACAGAGGTACAGACCAATACGGAAGGACTGTATTATTGACCAAGTTCATGGAGATGACTGCAGACTGGGCGCCATATTTGACTCTCCAGCCCTGACACACAAGCATCCTCCAAAAGGGCAAGGGCCTCAAAGAAATGGTGACAACTGGGTGCCAGAGCCATGGCTCCTCAAGCTAAAATGCCAAAAAGTGTATATTCATCCCCTTTGGCAAAAACAGTGTTTCACAAATTACCATGCCATAGGTGGTAATCCATTAAGTACAGAAGAAGTAATTAGGACCTGGGGGACCCAAGTTGGATAGCAATCTCCTCATTTGACAACCACGTGGCCAAAGTGGTTAGAAAAACATTTTATATAGCCTACCTAATCATGAGAAGGATTCACATCTAGATAAGTGAGGTCAATATGCCTCTTTACTCATCCCTCATCAGGCCCATAATTGGTTACAATGCCCCTTTGGGATGTACCTACTGTGACACCTGCAGCAACTGGAAAGTGACCCCCAAAAGTACCTCACCAAGAGGACTGCAGTGGCTCAAACAGAGATGCCATATGCTGCCTGGTTAAAGAAACCCAGCTCTACTCAGTGGCATACCGGCCTGCCTCAGTAGGCAATCTTTGCCTGACGAGTAAAGCCGCTGCGTCCAACCCGAATTAATGGACATGCTGCACCTCAGAAAATCCAACCTCCCATTGGAGCTACGTTAGCTCGGGAGGAGACTCTGAACCTCAGCACTGAAATAAATAGGAGACATGCTGAGGGACATATTCTATAACCCAGAGGCTCCCTCTCACTCTTGGAATAAAAATCCCAGTCCAGGTTAGGCAGAGTCCCTCACTGACTCTCTTCAAGAGGAATTCTTGATGAGTGGATGTGGGAGATCGTAGGCTTCATTCCCCAGGTATCAGCTCTGTGTCACTGCTAGACAGAGGCACAGTATACTAACCTCTAAAAAGTGCATAGCAAAAATTCAATTTAAAAATGGTATGCATAAAATAAACACACTCTGGCTAGGCTTATAAATGCCCTAGGGCAGATAGCCTAGTATGAACCTATGAACCTATGAACCTATGAACCTAAGAGCAAACCACTAAATAAACTACATCAGATGTGTCACAACTAGCTGCTGTATTAAATTTAAAAACTTTATTAAAACATGGGTGTATAAATTCCCCAGTGGACATATTAGACATATTTCTTGGTTTTAAGTGAATCATTTATCCTCAGTGCCACAATTATTGTTGGTTGCAATTTTTGTTCTTTGTGGCTCCTTTGAGCAATGGCTGAAGGCAGTATAGTAGACCTGGAACTTGACTATGTCCCACCCATGAATGCAACATTGCTAAATGGGAAATTAATAGATTGTTTAAGGAGCCAGGAAGAAACCTGACACAAGTGGTATGGACTTTACTTCTTTTTTGAAAGATACTCATTCTATTGAGAATGAGTTGTATGCTAGACTGAAATGTTTAGCAAACTCAGCAATATCACTCTGAAGCCTGTCTTGAGTTTAATGTTGCTCCTCGTGGCCTCCAGAATATTGAAAATGCCCACATATGGAGAGAAATGTCCACTATTATTGTTCAAATGGCAGAAGCTTCTTTAACCCTGAGTTAAGTTTCAAATAAATACATCTGCTCATTGATTTCTATTGATGAAGAGAGACAAACAGTGGAAAAAATAGAGAAAAGCAACAACCTCAATTTCCTATATGAGCAGCTTTCCCGATGAACTTGTCAATGGGAGATTAAATTTTAATCTGATTCTGTGACTTTGAAAAGAAAAAATGCTTCAGTTCAAGTTTGGTAAACTGGAAAGAGATAAAACAGATTTCAAGTGAAGCGACACGGGGTTTGTATGGTCGAGAACTAATAAACGTGATGAATGATGCATCAGCCCCATCCTTGAATACCACCAAAACGACCATCATGACTCTGTATCTACTGGCATCTCAGAAAAGTAATCAAGATGTAAGAGGTTGGTATGAACTGTTTGAGCTTTTTCTATCTAGCACTAGTATCACTTGAAGGCAAAAGCTCTCTACTCAAGTTATCAGGAAAGAACAATGGAGCCAAAAGGAAGATAATGCACCTCCAGTTTAAAAGAGGTCACTACAGTACAATACAATGAGAGCAGACAAGCTGTTAGAGAGACTAGTATATCATCTGATGGTGATTCTTGTGTAACACACGCATCTAAAGATGACTTGAACTACCAGTTTTTTCCTATAAGTCTCAACAAAGATGCAAATCAGCTTTCTCAAACTCCAAGAGATTGTGGCTAATAAACTAGGGAGAGGACAAGGAAGATGCAACAAGAGCAAAAAAGAGTCACGACTATAAAGAAGATGTGGTAAGATTTAACAATGCATTACTATGAAACATTTCATCAAAGCCACTTAATCACAGTAAGTGTTCTTTATACCCAGAGAGTGGCGTACAGCAACAGTGGTCCCTCTCCACAAAGGTGGTGCTTCAACGGATCCTGGAAATTATCACCCCATAAGCCTGACTAGCTTGGTCTGCAAAGCTATGGAAAGTATCATCATGGACCTCATAAATAAAGATATTGGGGACCTACAGACACTGGATCCTACCCAGTTCGGCTTTGTTAAGGGCAGATCCTGCCTCTTAAACCTGGGTTGGACTTCTTTGAAACAGTCACCAAGGCCATTGATTCAGGGAAGGTGGGTCCACATTGTGCCTACCTGGACCTCGCCAAAGCCTTTGATACAAATCCCCACTCGGCATTATTACATAGATAAGCTCTCACCAGCGCTTAAATATAAACCTCCCTATGTCACTAGATGGGTTGCAAACTGGCTCAAGGACAGGAACCCACATGGTTAGAATTGCTGGAGCCATGTCAGACTCCAAAACCAGTAACAAGTGGCATCCCACAAGGCTCAGTCCTGGGACCTCTCTCTTGTTCGGTGGTATATATTTCTTGGAGGTACAAGCCAACACGGAAGCGACTGTGGCTGACCAAGTTCATGTGATGACTGCAAACTGGGCCTATAATCAACTCCTCCAGCCGACACAAGCATCCTCCAAAAGGGCCTCATAGAAACAGACAATCTGGTGCCAGAGCCATGGTCTCAAGCCAAATGCCAAAAAGTGTATAATCATCCCCTTTGGCAAAACAAAGTGTTCCACAAATTACCACATAGGTGGTAAATCCATTAAGTACAGAAGAAGTAATTAGGGACCTGGGGGACCCAAGTTGAGCAGCAATCCCTCATTTGACAAACCACGTACAAAGTGGTTAGAAAACATTTTCAGTATAGCCCACCTAATCAATGAAGGGATCTCACATTCTAGATCAGGGAGGTCATCGTGCCTTCTTTACTCATCCCTCATCAGCCCATAATTGATTACAATGCCCCTTTTGGGATGTACCTTACCATCTGTGACACCTGCAGCAACTGGAAAGACCCCAAAAAGTACCTCACCAAGAGGATCGAAGGGCTCAAACAGATGCCATATGCTGCCTGGTTAAAGAAACCCAGCTCTACCCAGTGGCATACCGCCTGCTCAGAGAGGCAATCTGTGCCTGACGATACAAAGCCATGTCCAACCCGAATTAATGGACATGCTGCACCTCAGAAAATCCAGAATCCCATCGAAGCCACGCTACCGAGAGACTTGAACCTCAGCACTGAAATAAATAGGGACATGCTGGAGGGACAGATTCATAACCCAGAGGCGCCCTTCACTCTGGAATAAAATCCCAGTCCAGGTTAGGCAGAGTCCCTCATTGACTCTCTTCAAGAGGAATCTTGATGAATGGATGGGAGATCGTGAGGTTTCACCCCGGGTATCACTCTATGTCACTGTTAGACAGAGGCACAGTATACTAACCCTGCAAAAAAAGCACATAGCAAAATTAATTTAAAATGGGTGGTGAAAGCCAAACACACTCTGGCTAGGCTTATAAATGCCCTAGGGCAGATAGCCTAGTATGAACCTATAATAAAGGCTTGTTGTTTGTACCCTCACAAGCAGTAGGGATAACTGAAACCATTGTGGGCTTAAAAATGTTTGTTAGGACTGTTGGTTTAAAGTTACTATTTGGTAATAGTAATTCAGCAAGTAACTTTAGAAAACCAAGCACTTTTATTCCTATCAGTCACCCGATTTTAGAGACTTTTAGTAAGATATGCGAATCTGAGTTGCATGCTGTAATGAATCAAAAGAACAAGAAATATGTAAATTTAAATAGCAGGGAATGGGAACATCTTAAGAATGATCCATCCTTTTTTTTTAAAGCTGCTGAGAAGGGTGGTCCATTTGATATTATGGACCGTGAGTATTATTTTGATTCTATGAAAAATATGTTAAGTAATGATAAGATATATGAAAAGGCAGCTGACTCTTATATAAATGTTATCTCATCTAGGATTTATAATG
>NW_025059406.1:0-5791 GCF_019279795.1 Protopterus annectens
GTGACCAATATAACCCCCCTGTTTCTGAAGTCTTTTAAATCTTAGAAAATTTTAACGAAATTTTGAGTGATCTGATAGATGACTAGGCAGGCAACCACCACTGGTTCTAAATTGCTAGTGCTTTAGATATCAAAAAGTAATTCATTCTAGCCCATGATTTGTGGCATGGTGAAGAAGGTGTATTTATTTGCATTATTAATATTCAGAATAAGAAAAGGGTCATATAATCGAAAATCTTCCCAAAATCATTTAATGCTATCCCCGCTCGCTTATTAAATGCTCTTAGACAAGACCTATCCAACATTGATTTTAATAGGTATTCCAGTCCCCACCCACAACAAAAATAATAATCATCATATTGTGTTAATATTGGATATAATGATACTATGAAACTGTGTTGATCATTACATGGGCATATATATTCATAAGTAGATAGGTTTATCAAAATTTAATATCCGATAAAATCACATAACACCATCGCCTGTGGATCCACTGGGAGTCTAAAATCCCACCTTTGTATTGGCTTGATAATTATAGCCACTCCCCGCACTGTTTGTCTTACCTTCTGATGTCATTAGCTCTCTAATCCAGTTCTTTTTTCTAATATCGCCCATTGTTCATTCCATCAAATGTGTTTCCTGTAGAAATACAAACAGTGCCTTTGTCCTACTGTAATAATATGTGTAGCAACAGCTTTCTTTCTTCAAGTTCTGGAGCCCTTAACATTCCAAGGAGCTTAATTCTACATTCACAGGTCTTGTATCAAATAACAATATAAGAGGGAATTATCAAACTGACATGTATTGATCAGTACACTATATCTAATCTGAAGCATTTCCTACATCCCGTCCCCAACTAGTGCTTACCCACTTTTACCCCTGGACCAGATTTATATATTCGGTATAAGAGAAAAATATAAACAAGGTTAAACACAGACCAACACATTGAAAACTTGTAATAACATTTAAAACATTTCCTAAACTTCAACCTATATATTCTAGCATCTACATCAAAGTCTAAACCCACATTCTCAATACCAAACAATCGGCCACTTAACTATAGCTTTGGTTTAACTATTATTAATCAAAACAGCCCACCCAGCTCAGCTTAAAAGTACAAACACTTCCAACATGTAAAGTCAAGCGCTTTTCACCCGGCCCTCCCAGGCTTTTTTTCAAGACATTTTACATTGGGTGAACGTCTTTATATTGGCCTTTATTCAACCCAAATACTTTTAATTAATTAACAGTCACTGTTAAATTGCTTCACATTTACATTTTAAAGTGAATAAAAGTTTTTCATCCCATTTTACATTGAACTTCACCCATTCATAATATATTCAATTCCTATTTACTTTGTCTATGTTCATCCACATATTCCATTTTGCTGAAATTTGTTAAAAAACATATACATATGCTTAATACTTGAAATTCTAAATAAAACCTTCTTATAAATGTTGTAGAACCACTTGTAGTTGAACCAAATTGTTTCTAAGTACCAAGTGGTCTCTACCATACTTCGTTACTTCCTAAAAGCTGTATAACAAATCATTCTTTAAAAACATGCAATATATTTTTGCTTCACCTTTATCAACACAAGCTGACCACTAACTATTAACCATGTCTATCGTTCTAACTCTTGAAAGAATTTTTTGGCATTTAACGAGGCATGCCAATTTTGTTGTACTAATGTCTGTAATGTCCTGTGATACCACACTATTTTTTCTCCTCAAATTACTTTTTACCTCCTTAATGCCTAACCAATTATTTTATTCACTATCAAATGATCATTTTCTTTTTCATTCTACAATTTTTGCCTCTTCTAATTTTCAATAATAGTAATATCAATAGCTCCATTGAGCCCAGAAATTTTGCTGTTTAATCTCACTTGCCAAAAGTAGCTCCTTGTATTCCAAAGATGTTTCCTTAATCCCCCTCTAGGCTGACGTGTCTGTTCAAGCACCATGAATCTTAAATCCATGTTTTCACATGTTAATGAGTGCTTGAAGAACGCAGGGCCCAAGGAGGAGTGAACGGTTGGCACAGAAATCCAACCAGCAGTTGAATCAAAACAGGACAGGGCAGCAGGATTTTCAGTTTGGCCAGAGGAGGCAGAGGACAGACAAATGAGCAACCACACCAGGAGTGTGAACTTTGAGATATAATAATTGTAGAAACCATACAATAAATAGAGAATGAAAACAACACAAATCTAAGGTTGTAAGGTTAGCTAAGAAAGGGAATTTTCATATTTACCACACAGAGGTCGAGGTTAATGACTTATTCTTTGATGTTTTCACCAAAGGACTACATTTTGTCCCTCAAGGCTCCATTGATATACCAAAAACTATTCTAGATTTGAAGCTGTTCACAAGGCAGTTAAATATAACAGCAATGTTGAAGCACAATTTAAGTGATAGTGAAAAACTTTATAGGAGAAGTACATGGAACCCCCCATTGCACCCCATTTTAAAAACATTTGAGGACATGGTTGAAGACGAAATAAGAAATATAGAGGTCAAAGACATGTCAAAAAGTAATAATTTCTCTGAAGCATCATATAAATTGATTAAGAAATTAAATAGTGAGGGAATTCGAAATATGAAAAACGGGATGGGGAGGTCCTATGTACCAACAGGACTAATAAGCTTCATTATACACATTTGCATGATATTGAACAGTACAACTAGGTGTCAGTAAATGAGAGAACATTGTTTATGTTAAAATTAACACAAATTGAAGATATCTGTATCAAGGAGCACTATCGAGGGACTTACACCACCTCCCAGTGCCTAAATCCTAGAATCTATTGTGTTTGTATCCCTAGCAGACAAAGGGCTACAACCATTAACATTTAGACCGATTGTAGCAGGAGCTAAAGGATTACCTAACCACTTGGGAAGTTCATAGATGCACATAAAGAAACTTACAACATCTTAAAGGGTCTATGTAAGGACTCCTGGAGTTGTTAAGGAGTATATTAAGAAGGAACTGTACCGTGGAAACTAATTCCACATGGTAACAGTAGATGTGGATAGAGCTTTATTCCGCATCTATATCTGCATTTTGAGACTCTCATTTTAGTATGGTTTAAACGAAATGCTGGCAAAACATTCAAAATTGGGAGGTAAAGATGATTATAACTGGTGGTAGAACTTTTATGGATAGGTTATTTTGAAAATAATTTTGTTTTTTCTCGTGGAGAACTAATATCTGCAGAAAAAAGGTGGTGGCAATGGGGACCCCTGCGCCTCTGACATGCTAACATTGTCCTGAGTTATTGGGAATCAAAAAATTTGTATTCAACACACAGTAAGCAGAACATCTCACACACTACCAACGCCACCTGTGATGATAAGTATGTATATTATGGAAGGGTAGTATGGAAGAGTTGGAAACAATTTATTGAACATATCAATGGCAGTACAGAATTTTTAAAATTTACCTGCAATATTAGTTCTGATAGGTTACAGTATTTAGGGATGGTAGATCTATGTAAAACACAGAAAAAGCTGGTTATTTATGGCGTCCTGTATACACAGGAAAAGTAGTTATTCCTTCAACATGTTTCTCCATTTTAACAGGTATAATCAACTCCTCATTCCAAAGAAAAGGAAGAGTCAATCAAAGTGGGCAGGATCATTAGGCGGCTAGGAATGTGCAGTGAGGAGGTAAGTTATTTAAATGGAGGAATGCCTCACTTTCTTGAAGATGTTGCTTTGAGGAAAAGGGGTATCCCAATGAAATTGATAGAAGAAATAACAGCAGAGATTAAAAATCAAAGGAAGGATAAATACTTTCCATTATTAGGGGAAGAGCGTAGGGACAATAACAGCAAAGTAGAGAGGAAGTGGAAAAAATCAAGGGTGCAGTTTGTTTGTGCAGCACTTAACTGTAATGAAAGTTGGTCAGTAGGAAATGATTATCAATAAATATTGGCCAATTATAACTTGGGCAAATGAGGAATTTAAGAAAACATTAGGCAATAAAACCACAGGGCAGTCAGAAGAAGGAACAAAAATTTAAAGGAATTACTAGAAGTAAATCATAGGAAAGAATAGCAAAGAGGGAAGAAAACAACAAGTATGGGACATTTAGATGTAAATAACTTGTAAAACAGTGCCCAAAACATGATAGATAAAAAAAGGCTTCTATTTGAATTCAAGAAAACATACTTTAAGATCTCCAGGGATATTACTCAACTGCAAAAAGGCCTCAAGGTGGAGTGGTCTTCACCTAGGGTTATGTCAGGCATTGCCAATGTTTCTATGTTGGAAAAACAGAGAGGACGCTTAGCCAAAAGAGTAAAAATACTAACACCTCTTAAGGAAATTAGTAGGGAGAAAGGGGATATTAATGCGTTCTTCGCGAAGCACCCATTAACATGTGAAAACATGGATTTAAGATTCGCATGGTGTGAACAAGCAATGCCAGCCCCAGAGGGGGATTGGGAAACATCTTTGAATATAAGGGAGCTACTTTCGGCAAGTGGACGTTAGAAGTTAAGCAAAATTTCTGGCTCAATGGAGCTGCTAGTATTACTAAGTTTTATTGAAAAATTAGAAGGGCAAAATTGTAGAATGAAAAGAAACATGATCATTTGATAGTGAATAAAATAGTTGGTTAGGCATTAAGGTAAAAGTAATTGAGAAAAAATGATGTGGGTATCAACAGTGACTCATTACAGACATTAGTAATGAAACAAAAATCGGTGCTGGCATTATAAGCTTGGGAAATGCCAAAAAAAATTCTTTTCAAGAGTTGTAGGAAGTCGATAGATCATGGTTAATTCAGTTAGTGGTCAGCTTCAGTGTTGATAAAGGTGGAAGCAAAAAAAATATATTGCATGTTTTTTAAAGAATGATTTGTTATACAGCTTTTTAGGAAGTAATTAAGTATGGTAGAGGCGAATTCACTTGGTAAATTTTAGAAACAATTTGGTTCAACTTACAAGTTCTACAACATTTTATGTGGGTAATGCTAAAGGTTTTATTTAGAATTTCAAGTATTAAGCATATGTATATGTTTTTTAACAAATTTCAGCAAAATGTGAATAATATTTGGATAGACATGAATAAAGTAAATAGGGAATTGAATATGTTATGAATGGAATTGAAATTCAATGTAAAAATGGGATGAAAAAGGCTTTTATTCCTTTAAAATGTAAATGTGAAGCAATTTAACTTAATTGACTGTTAATTAAAGTATTTGGGTTGAATAAGGGTAATATAAAGACCCGTCTCAATTCACCCAATGTAAAAATGTCTTGAAAAAGCCTGGGAGGGCCCGGGTGAAAGCGCTTGACTTTACATGTTGGAAGTGTTTGTACTTTTTACGCTGAGCTGGTGGAGCTGTTTTAATTAAAAAACTTTTACTCAGCACTTGGTTCGTGATTCCTGCATCTTGGGTGTTTCGGATTACCAGTGGGTGCCTTTTTAGTGCTTTGTTGTGTCTTAACTATTAGTTAAACAAATCTCATTTCTAAGGTTGTTACTGTGTAAAGGAAAGTTTTAGTAGATTGGGTACTTATTTTATCCTACCTTAAGTATCTGTTTTGTTGCAATCATTACATAAACTTTTACAGAAGAGAGGAGAGAGAAAAAGCATCCTAAGATTTTAAATCTGTAATTTACATAGTGCCTGCCACTTACCGTGTATATAGTAAAACGATTTTGGTTCACACCTACAAAAAGAAAAAATAGTGTAAAGTACATGTTATTATGTGCTTAAGTACATACTGTAATGTTATTTCATTATAAAAGAACATTAACATATTATTTTCAGTTCTCTTT
>NW_025059407.1:0-6030 GCF_019279795.1 Protopterus annectens
TTTTGCATGTTAAGAAGACTACAGCAAATAATATTTTTCATCTCTCCTATATGGGTTATAAACTATTATAAAGTTATTTAATGTGGTAAAGATCTAGGTATGAAAGAATGCAAATGCTAAGGCCTTACTACAGAAAGTCATATTTATAGCTCAAGGTAACAGATCATGTCAAAGAATTGTGAGGATAATTAACATGGCACATCAGAAAGAGGGAAAAATGCCTATTTATTTGTAGCCTTAACTACCTACAGGGAATATCCATATTTTAGGGATATCTCAAGTGTAAAGCTCATGAATCCAAAGGAAGTTCCTTGATATAATGTTGCAACAAGTGAAGAACTATATCTGATTCCAGAGGACAGCAGGGTAATAAACCAATACATTTCGACCATTTATGGCATATCTAATTTTGGATAAGGTCCTGAGAGCCACAGATTGTGCAAATGTTGCCATTAGTGCACCATTTAGTTAAGAAGTGCAGAGATGCATCAACAGGAGGGTTTTCTTCTCCCTGAAAAAGTCTCTCAGTTACATTAAAATAAATGAACATCAGATGAAATCCTTTGACTAGATAATGGACCTAGGACCAAGAATGAAATAAGCTTTTAGTGAAATAAGCAGTAGTACCCTAGAACTGTCACAATGTCAGTAGAAAATAGCCCTTACTATAAAAGAAAATCAACAAAGTACCTCATCACATATTGTTTATACTTTTCTGAAGTCTTCATGGTGTAAACATATTAGATCTAGTGCATTTCTCTGTTTTATCTTGTTCTGGCAGTAGCAAGAATCACAATGACTAAAAAAAGAGCACTGCTGTTACATAGGATTTAGGCTAGATCATTGAGCCAGCATACTTTTTTATAATGTCACTGGAATCTCCTTGTTATGAATAATCAGCAACATACATAGCTGGAAAGGAGTTCTGATGTGGTTCAGGACAGAATTCTGTTACTGCCAGTAACTGACTGGTGTTGGACAAAAAAGGTAATGTGTCAGTTTGTCCATACTCTACCACATCAAATGAACACCACACTAATCAAATGAAATATAACAGCCCTAAAAGTGATCAGGTATATATTTGCATGAAATGTATAATTTGGAAGTACTATCACAAATGTAGTCAAGAACTAATACAAGCATGCAAAATGTTTATATTTATATTTGGAATTATATTTTAACTCGTATTTATACAAGCATTTATATTTATATTTATATTTGATATCTAATACACTATGAACTGTAACACTATCAATGCATTTGACGTAGAAAGGGTTTATTTATTTAATTATATATGTTTTGATTTAATTGGTTGACCAATGAAGAGAAATTATGTAGTATATTAAGTACATGGTCATTGTAGCAGATGATTCTGATGAAGTCTCCCGAGTGGAGATGAAAGCACATAATCTGCTGTTTTATTATTTTTCCATTCTGTTTGTCTAATAAATACATTAACTGGTTTGGTGGAGCCTGTCTCTGGAGTTATTTGGAATTCTATATTCTTCTGAATAGAAGAATTTTATGGAGGGACAGCCTTTATTGGTATCAGCAGGGTCTGTGTTGGTACTTTTGATTTACCACTAAGCCATGCCAGATATACATAACCCTAATGTTTTCAATAACATATCATCCAGCCCAGTCACCAGTACAGAGAATGTATTCCAACATTTAGATGTATGTGTGTGCATACATATACTAATATCTAAACAGATACAACCTATCAATATATATATATATATATATATATATATATATATATATATCTATATATATATATACATATATATATATATATATATCTATATATATATATATACATATATATATATATATATATATATATATATATATATATATATACATATATATATATATATATTTTATATATATATATATATATAGATCTATATATATATATGTATATATGGAGCAAATAGACATATATTTAAATATATATGAACATATATGCATCTATACATCTGGATGTAATATCTGACGGGTTATATATATATGTCAGATATATTTATATATATATATATATATATATATATATATACATATGTGTATATATAGACATATATAGGTATATACGGACATACATCTGTAGATAACAATGGGGAAATAACAACATATATGTCCACAATCATATACATATGTCTACACCTATATGTCTTCATATACACAGCAAGGTGCATATATGTATGCAGATATATATATCTATGTCTGTATATACGGACTTAGTCATATATATGTAAGCAGATATATATATATATATATATATATATATATATAGGTATATGTGGCCATATATCTGTAGATAGCAATGGTAGATTAAGAAAAACAAATATCTCCACATGCACCGGTAATGGGGTTGAGAGGCCACAAACAATGTACATCTTGTAAGAATAGACATACACGCCAACAAGCCTGCAATACACTACCAAGTGTTGCAGATCCCATAACCAGGAACTGACAAGACATGATCACAAGATGTTAACAGTGCTACATCCCACCTGTATGATGTCAGGCTGGTACTGGTAACATATCATGCAGTACAGTCTGGCTCCCATAGGAAATGTACAATGTGGAAGCTATCAACATCCCCAGGATACATATACACAGACACATATATGCAGATACAGATATATATATATATATATATATATATATATATATATATATATATATATATATATATATATATATATATATATATATATATATATATATATGTATATATATTTACATATATAGAGATATATGTGACTCACATACACACACAGAGATATGTACAGTAAGATACATATGTAGAAGGTGCACAAAATATGGAACAGCCAGTATGCCTAGAGTTCACACCTGAAAAACTTGACACTGTATGGACCACACATACAAATGACAATCACTGCCTGCAACATATACCCACAGAGAGGTCATAGGAAAAAAACCCACACACAGGTGTGCAGACCTTTATTTGTGCACTGTTACAGTTCTATATACTATTGCTACTGTAATTGGGATTGTCTTCACAGACATGACGTGTGTGGGAGGTCACATCTGCTTTCCACATGTGTGCCATTGGCTACTGACAGATATCCTAAGGACATTATAGGGAAGTACCGCTGCTAGCATGTACCAACCCTGTCAACTGCAGCAGAGATATTGGCCAATATGTGTGGACATTCTGACACACTCTGTACAGTCCAGAGGTATACACAGAACCCCTTAGTGCAAAACATGTGTACCATGCCTGACAATATGGATGTTAACAGCCATGTAGATGGGTATAACACATAACGACTGGTATATATATGCCACCATAGGTTATGCATTCACACACCCCTGTCTGGCCTGACACATAATAACTGCTGGTACAGGGGTGCCATGGCCACATACTACCCACTAGATATTGACATACATCTGTACAGCATCCCACTGCTCTGTCTGACATACATGACTGTTAAGGGAGGCCCGTCAGCAGTACATCTGGCAAGTATCTGCACATGACATCTCACTGGGTAAGTACACTAAGCTGCTAGGCATGTAACAATGCACTGTGCAGGCTACAGGCAGACTGGCTTAACACTGGCCTAATGGGGGAATTGCACATGTACCTGCATACATAGCAGGCTATACAGGCATATCACAGCACAGGGTAAGATACACCTGTCTGACATTGCATAACCACAACCAATGAAAACACATCCACAGCCACATATGGCAAGCTAGCATAATATTACAGTATATGGACTATCTGTACAACACCATCCTCATATGTGCCACACACACACTAATCCTACATATACTGGGCCACTACACAGTTTAGTCTGATGGCTAACTGTGGTATGGGACATGTGTGTGTATGCCCCTACAAACATGTAAGCCAATACGGTGACATACAGTGGATCAGCATGTAACATCAGATAGGATGGGACCTAGGACGATGACAACTACCACAGTCTGTACACAGGCTAAGGTACATATTAACAATACACACACTGTCGACATTCACAATAACTACACAGACCTCAGTACTATACAAACATTCACAGTATGTCCGGGTTATGTCATCAAATATAACCGCTACTGTACATAACATATGTAGCAGTCTATCTCACTGGCTTGTTATCAGATACGATGACACTAATTATGGTGTACAGCACATATGTACCTCTTAATGCATGACATATGTACAAAGGTTGACTAAGTTGGAAGCACATATACAGGGCCAATACTGACACGTTGCTGTGATAACAGCATACATTTACTGTTGTAACAGGGTTTGTGGCAACATATGTCCTGTGAGGCATATAAAATCAGTAACTGTCGTGGCTTACACCATCTACAGACTGCAACCCTCACACTACCATCTGCAGTTCACAGTTACATGTTCTGTGGGTAACAAATGACACCAAAGGTACCACACACTGCCCAGTCTGCAGATGACCCTACAGATGAAGAGTCCTCATAAACATACAACTGACATGGCAGGTATTAATCCATGTAGGACAGCCATATCTGCACACACCCTGTTAAACCAACTTTACTCCAAATGCAGTATAGCAGCACTTACAGTCTGTAGTCAGGTCAGGCACATCCCCCTCCTGTGTGTTGGCCTTTTTCCACAGTGTATGCTGTGAGAGGTAAATCACCAGTCCATCTGTGATGCTGTTAGATCGAGTTCCTGCTCACAGTGAATGAAAAGGTCCGATACTAGCATGATGTTCCTAGATATTGGAGTGTGTTTCCATGCAATTGGCTATGGGAATGTTACCACAGCTATTCCACATGCAATCAGCTAAGGGAGAGCTGCAATTCATGCAGAGGCCATCAGCTGATCATAAGCATTACCTAAAATACACATGCTGCTGTCTAAGAAAAGTAGTTATAGGTCTCAACATCCATCAGTGAGGGAGGCAGGCAGAGGTACTAGCATGTCAGGAAGGGGTGGGAGAGTAAAAACTAAGCATGTGCACGCAGGTATCAAACCCCTGATGACCATATACTGCTATCACAGTCTTATGCAGTTGTTGGATGCACCACATAGGTTACCTGTTGTAGAGTCAACAGAACTTTTATGTGATGGTGAGTGACATCTGCAACAGGGATATGGTAGCTATATGGTAGTTGATGTACACATGCCTGTCTGCATGAACAGGTGCCAGCATCAACATAGCCACACTCTTACAGGGACACACACACACATTGACACACTTGGCAGGGCCAGGGATGCAGCTCATCACTAGTGAGATTGCCACATCACTGTACTGTGCAGGTATCACATGCACCACACGGGTCATATGGAGGTTATATCGGCAAAGGGTATGGGGAGGTGCCTGACATCAGAGAGCATGCATCAGTATGCCACTGGGGGTTGTAGTGAGTGTGGATGTGATCATAGCATCATACAACACACACACTAACACACAGGGTGCCAGTACTGACTTGCATGGGTGCATTCCTGCATGGGTATGTTGTGGTTGACTGTGGCAGACAGCTATACAGGCTAGGTGATGGGTATACCTTGGCATCAGGCCACATGACAGTGGTCTGCATTGTGGTTCAGGCCTGTGGTTTCTGCATTTGCCCACACAGGTGGATACATTGTCTCCACCATCCAGTCACCTGGGTGGCTATTGCATGTGGCCAATGCTGTGCATCATCTGCCATGTATGTGTTCCCTAGTCCATGACATGGACGGTGTCTGGGATGTGCACACCTCCCACATGCATGTACAGTGACATGTGGAAATGTACCTGGGGTGTTGGGCCCATGTTTCTACACAGATGATCATCAGATGTGCCAGTCGTGGCCACCTGTGGCAGGAACTGGTAATGGACAGCAGGTTACCCTGCACCTACATTGATAGCATGCTACCGGTATTCCCTGGTGTCATTGGCATCTGTCCATACAGGGCATGTTTTTAGGCATGGTATGTCATTTGTGGGTCACATGTGATGGCACCACAGGTGTTGCAGGTGTCCAGTCGGGAACATGGGGAAGATGCACTATCTGCATATATGTGCCTTG
>NW_025059408.1:0-5903 GCF_019279795.1 Protopterus annectens
TCATAGGCAATGGAAGAAGAGGTAAGGCAGAGCTGCTCCAAATTACATAGTAAATATTTATTATGTCTGCTTTTTACAGCACTTCATTTAATACATAGTTTTCTGTGTCTAATAGGTTCCTTCTTGAGTCTCTGTTTTTATTTATTCTCACAGATCCCAAGATATTGCTGGTTTGGTGCTGTGAATGATTTTTCTATATGCTGTGTGTGCTGTACATGCCAGCTGCTATGTTATAGTACTGAGATACTTTTAGGCACCAGGTATAGGGCTGTGACCCTGGGGCACAGTGGGCAATATGCCATGCTGTTGCATCATTAAACATTGGTGTGTTAGTGTGTTTCTGCTTCAGTGAACCTAAACTTATTAGTGTTGCTGCCCCTGCTCATGTGCAATGTAAACTGCTGTCCTGCAACGTGGGAACCTGCCTGCTTGGTGATAATTTACACAACGTGTTATGGTTCTGTACTGGCTATAGGAATCATTTCAGGATTCTTCTTGCCCACACGTGTGAAGCCTTAATATTTCACTTTCATTTGTGTTATGTGATTTCTTTCATACTGCTTTTGTTTTTCATCAGAATGTTGTTGATAATGCAATCAATTAGCTCAGGAGGTATCTGAGACTACAACCAAAGTGAGGTTAGGGGTATCTGTATCATGCTGTCTCTATATCTCTAGTGATCTATATAATTATTTCAATAAATATCCAATGCTCAAAAAAAGTGAACATAAGAGGAACCTTTTTAGAATGATGCATAAAAGATCAAAGAAAACAAAAACAAAACACACTATTTTTTGCACAGGCCACATCCATCTGCATTCCTAACACCCCTACTAACTAATGATATATATATATATATATATATATATATATATATATATATATAAAAATACATACCAACTTTAGTATAGCAGAACAGCTGGAAAAGGGCAAATTCCCAAATTCCCAAACCCTACTGTACCATGATCTTACAAGCAAAGCAGCTGTCAGGCTGTAAAACAAGAAAGAAAATGGTAGAACTTTGGGGAATTTGCTCCTACACACTGCAACCATATATCCATCCACAACCCTTTTTCCCATGTTTGTAGATAGGGTCAGGGTGTCACTTCAACAATGACAATTATTAAAAGATACATGGAGTTTATGCTGCCCTGAAGAGCTAAACACAATTATATCCCTAAATTGCTGTGCATTTCCAGCATTTGCAACAGTGCTACAGCTCCTTTTACTGCACAAAAATCCAACTCTGTGAAACCTAAAAGATATCAGGAGTTTATGCTGCCCTGAAGTGCCGAACACAATTATATGTATGTTTCACCACATGAAGGTCATTTTGAAAATTGTATTTTATGATAATCCTTAACTTGAGAAACACAAACACCTGAGCCAGCAGCAGGGATTTTTTACTCTGTTTCTTCCTCCTCCAATATTATTACATTAGCTTACACATGGTACTGCTCCCTGCCCTACCCCTATTCCCACACACCCCCAGGTTCCTGACCTTTATACCTAACTAGCCACTCCCCAAAGCCTCTCTCTTACACCAACCTCATTTCTGTATAGTTACTCCTCTTCTCACTCTCTTCAGTCCACATCACCAACTACCTTCACTCCATACCATCTCACTCATGCAATACCTAAATTGTACAATCTCTTCAGGCTAATACCCCTTACCTAATTCTCTTACTCTAACCACAACCTACATAAAGTATAGCTACACCTAAATCCCTACTCACTCCTGTAAATATATCTGCTAAGACTTCACAACAATACAGCAACACTTTGTCCTAGCAAAATGTGGCCCCTAACCTTTATATTAATAATAAGCCTCACCATCACCTCACACTTAACCTCCTACCACTACACTAGCAACTCAAAATTTCTGACTAATTCCCCTATCTGCCCCACTGTTGCACACTAGGGCAGTGCCGGTTAAGCAGGTTTAAACTATTCGGGCTACCTAAAGTCCACTCTTCAAATTTTCCCTTAAAACTACCTTCCTCGAACTATACTACTGATCAAATCAGCGTATCCTATAACTAAAAAGATCAACTCTACTTGACTCCAAGTAGACTATTCTCTATCTATTAAACCTAGCACTTGCTCCTACAGTACTTATTACCTTGATACGGCACTCTTGTCATAGATAGTACCCCAAAAGGCAACCCCCATTTCTCGGTCACCCACGCCCCGAATCTTTTTAAAGTTTTTGTCTACCCTTCTAGCATGTCGAGGGATCAGTTGCTAGTGTCCTCTCCTGCTCAGCTGGTGAACCGCGGAATATTGAGCCAATGTTTCAATTGCCTCATGTACACAGACAACCCTTTCCTCCTGCCACAAAACACAAATACATGCGAGAGATGCAACTATACGGCCAAACTGGGGGCTGTGCTCTTCAACATAGGACTGGCAAGACCAGCCAGGAGGAGAAGGTTACCACACACACTATAGACCCAGTCTCACATAGTACCATTACAACCTCAAATCATACACATAAACACACAAAGACATACTCGGAGGCCTGACTGTGCACCAAAACAGCAGAGGCTACCAAAGCAGATACACCCAAACAACCACCACTTAGAATACAACACCTGCAACATATAGATTCTATAGTCAGAGAAGTCAGCCAGTCAGCAGCCCTAAGGCTGCCAAACATAATGCCAGACACATTTGCACTGGTGACCCATAGTCAGATACACTGACGTCCACCACTGAGTAAGGAGAAGGTCACAGCCGTCTGTCGGGCGCGAAATCCGCCATAACGTAGTTAATTAGTCTCTCTCAACAGCAGGCAGGCTAAACATGACTCCAGTCATTGTCCACGCTGGTGTAAACGACCTGAGACGACTCTCCTGACCATAAGGAAAGAGACATTGAGGAGCTCTCTGATTATGTAGCCCAGGGCAGGTAAGGACCTCGACCCTTGAGCAGTATCCTACCTTCACCAAGAATGATGCCACAATACAGAGATAAGATGACTCAGCTTTAATAATTACTTAAACACTGGTGGGTTGGCCCAAAGGGGATCCTAGTGAAATCTGTCTGCCTTGGGATGTGACATGTTGACAAGTTTATCGCTAAGAGCTCGCGCAAGGGATCTAAGCTTGAATTTCCTGTCAAATTTCTGGGATTCCGGATATTGGCAAAGGCTCTTTGCCACACTCTATAGTGCCTTTTTTAGGCAAGGCTCAAATTCTAAACCCAACACCCTAGAACACAAAAGGAAAAACTAAGGGTAATGCTGCTGCTCAATGCCAGAAGTCTAAATCTCAAAATGCACGCATCCTGGACCGAGGCCCTTTTTCCCTCAGTATGGAGAACATCGATGTCTGTGCTGTGACAGAAACCTGGGTTCAAGGCTCCTGAGAGCACCCTTAGCCATATTCAGGTTTTACCTCATATCATGCTCCGCCCCAAAATCCGGACAATACCAAGAAAGGAGGGGGGTATCCATATTCATCAAGGACACCCACACCTCAAAGACCTGGTGGCAACGCATGATGCATCAGAGACCATCCAGGGTGCAATTAACTATAGTGCAAGACTGCTCTGCAAATCTGTGGTGCATGTTACAGGCCACTCTCACAAACTCAGGAATTTTACATGGCCTTCCTGAAAACACTGTGAGGGGATAAATGTATCACCAAACACCCACTCATACCTAGGTGACTTCAATTAACTCCCTAATATAGACTGGGAACACTACTCAAGCCTCCAAACACCTGTACGGCCCAAAAAGTTCCTGGAATCTATAAACTCAAATGCCACATGGAACAACTAAAGTCACCATCCCCTACAAGAGAGAGATAACATACTTGATCTCATCATCACCAACATGGAGCACAATGTTCAACACCGAAGTATACCCTCACTGGTGAGATCAGATCATTGTAACCAATCTCGCTGGAGGTCTCATCCCACCCCAATCTGAAATAAAAAGACCACAGTAAAGAACTCTCAAAAGCCGACTTCCTACACTCTAAAGACTAGTGTGGTCTCCTTTAAGGCCCCCTCGGAGTCAGGCGGAAAACAGTACTCAAGCCGCTTGAATCACTTTACAAATGCCTTCTACCAGCACCTGCAGGATCAAAATGGATAAGGCAATCCCAAGCAAAACAAAGACTCTTTGTACCAAAGGCAAGCGTCCAGTCTGGTGGACCCCAGCCATAAACAAACTCTACAACAAAAGGAGGAAGCTACTACAAGATAGAGCAAAATCCTTAAAAGGTAAGACACCCTTGATCACTATAAGTAAAAAACTAAGAGCTCTCATAAAATCATCCAAAGCAAATTTCGAGAGAAACATAGCTAAAGACTCAAAAGACAATCATAAGGCCTTCTTTAGCTATGTTAGAAACCTAGGAGGAAACTCCCAGATATGCTCAGAACTAGTTCAAAATGATGTGAAGATTACTGATCCTACAGACATTGCCAACATACTGGCTGACAGGTTCAGTGCAAACTTCTCGCTCCCCAAAAGGAGAGATATCTATACCAAATGAGTGCAGCCCCCAAACATCTCCAGCCCAAGTGAGAACTGCTCTCTCCAAAGCAAAAAACACAGCATCCATGGGACCCGATGGTGTCCCCGGCTGTGTGCTCCATGAACTCAATGAGGAATTAAACCCACAGCTAGGACAGCTGTTTAATCAAAGTCTTACCTCTGGATACGTACCCAGGGAGTGGCGCACTGCAACTGTGGTCCCACTTCACAAAGTCGGTGCCTCCACAGACCCTGGAAATTACCGGCCCATTAGCTTGACAAGCCTTATCTGCAAAGCCATGGAGAGGATCATAATGGACCTCATAAATAAAGACATAGGGAATTTGCAGACTTTGGATCCAACCCAGTTTGGCTTTGTCAAAGGCAGATCATGCCTTTTAAACTTGGTTGACTTTTTCGAAACAGTCACCAAAGCCATTGATGAGTGAAAGGCAGTCCATACAGCCTACCTCGATCTGGCTAAGGCCTTCGATACAATACCCCACTCGGGTATCATTGAAAAACTCATCAGCTTAAATGTTAACCCATACATCACAAGATGGGTTGCAAACTGGCTGAGTGACAGAACCCACAGGGTCAGAGTTGCTGGCGCCATGTCAGACTCAAAGCCTGTCACAAGTGGTGTCCCACAGGGCTCAGTCCTGGGCCCACTCTTGTTTGGCATCTACTTTTCCGAAGTACAAGCAAACACAGGAGGGTTATGGCTGACAAAGTTTGCAGATGACTGCAAACTGGGCGCCATAGTAGAAAACACATCTGACACAGATATCCTTCAGAAGGGTCTCACAGAAACGGATAACTGGTGCCAGAGCCACGGCCTAAAGTTAAATGCCAAAAATGCATAGTCATACCCTTCGGGAAAAACAAGGTTACCCCTAGCTACCAAATAGGTGGCAATCCACTGAGCACAGAAGAAGTTATCAGGGACCTGGGGACCCAGGTTGATAGTAGTCTGTCATTCGACACCCATGTAGCTAAAGTAGTTAGGAAGTCCTTCTACATTGCCCACCTTATCATGAAGGGATTCTCATCTAGATCAAGGGAGGTCATAGTCTCCCTTTACTCATCACTCATCAGACCAATGATTGAGTACAATGCCCCATTCGGAATGTATCTGACCCGACACTTGCAGCAGCTGGAGAGGCCACAAAAGTTCCTCACCAAAAGGATAAAGGGTCTCAAAATCTGTCCTATGCTGCCCGACTGAAAGAACTCCAGCTCTATTCAGTCGCCACCGGGCTTGCTCAGAGGTGACCTTTGCCTAACATACAAGGCCATGTAAACCCAGCTATTAATGGAGTGCTGGAGGGATAGATTCATCACCCAAAGACTCCCTATGCTGTGGAACAAAATCCCGACATGTGAGGCAGAGCACCTCGCTGGCCTTGTTCAAAAA
>NW_025059409.1:0-5111 GCF_019279795.1 Protopterus annectens
AAAACTGGATCCATATTCAGCACAGACACACCTACGTCCAGGTAACTGACAATGCACAAGGCATTGGAGTCCACCCATGTGCAACTAACTGTAGGCAAGACTGCTGTACAGTCTGTAGCATGCTACAGACCACACTCTCACACACAGGAACCCCACCCAGCCGTCCTGAAGACACTGGACAGTATGAATGTCCCACCAAATACCAAACAAGGTACCACAAATTACCACATAGGTGGTAAACCATTATGTATGGAAGGAGTAACCAGGGACCTAGGGACACAAGTGGACAGTAACCTGTTATGTGACACCCACATTGCCAATGTGGCTAGGAAGACTGTCTACATTTGACACTGTATCAGGAAAGGATTCACATCTACGTCAACAGAGGTCATTGTGCCCCTATACTGTTCTCTAATCACACCCATAATCTAGTACAATGCCTCATATGGGATGTACCTTACCTGACACCTGCAGCAGTTAGAAAGACCTCAAAGGTACCTCACCAAGAGGATAAAGGGTCTCAAATATATGTCATATGCTGCCTGGCTGTAGACACCCCAGCTGAATGCAGTCACATACTGCCTACACAGAGGCATTGCATGCCTGTTGTAGAAGGCCATGCCCAACACAGGAGTAATGGACATGCTCCACCCCAGAAAACTCAAATCCATCGGACTGTGAGAGTTAGAGATGTCAACCTCAACAAATAATGAAATAGGATGTGCTGGTGGGACAGATACATAATCCAGAGGCTCCCCACACCCTGGACCAGAATCCCACTCCATGTTAGGCAGAGCCCCTCACTGACACTCTTCAACAGGAATCTTGCCAAGTGGATGGATGATTGTAGAGTTCCACTGGGGTCTTCACTGTGTCATGTCCAGACAGAGGCACAGCAAAGCAAATCATAAATGGCCATAATATTCACATAGCAAGGGGTGGCAAAAGCCACACACACTCTGGCTAGGCTAACAAATGCCCTAGGGTGGATAGCCTAGTATGAACCTATGAACCTATGAAGATACAAATTGTACAGGACACTAAGGATAATCCCAAGGCTTTCACAACTGATGGTAGGAACCATGTTGGGAATTCACAGATATGCTCTGAATCACACAAATATCACAAACACACACACATATTGCCAACATACATCCTGACAGGTGCAGTGCAACCCTCCAGAATGCAGAATATCTATCCCAGCAGACTGCTGGCCCCCTGACATTGCAGATGCTGAGGTAACAGCCAACATCTACAAAGCAAAACACACAGCAGCAATGGTATGAGATGGTGTCCTGGGCTTAGTGCAACATGGACTCCAAGATGAATGGAATGCCAAACCACACTACTGCTCAATGTCAGCCTTACCACAGAATATGTACCCAAAGAGCAGTGTACAACAACAGTGGTCCTTCTCAACAAAGGTGTTGCCTGAATGGATACTGAAAACTACTACCCCAGAATCCTGAGAAGCTCGGTCTGCACAGCTATGGAAAGGATCAGCATGTACCACAGACATAAAGATATTGGGGACCTACTGACACCGGACCCTACCCAGTGTGGCTTTCTTAAGTGCAGATCCTGCCCCTAAACATGTTTGACTCAATTGAAACAGTCATTAAGGTCATTGATGAGGGCAATGTGGTCCACACAGCATAGCTGGACCTTGCAAAGGCTTCTATACAATACCCTACGTGTTCATTATAGATAAGCTCACCAGCTTAAATATAAACCCCTATGTCAGTAGAGGGGTTGCAAACCAGACCAAGGACAGAACAGACATGGTCAGACATGCTGCAGCCATGTCAGACTACAAACCAGATATAACTGGCATCCCACAAGGCTTGGTCCTGGGATCTCCCTCGTCTGGTATATATGTCCCATAGGTACAGGCAAACATGGAAGGACTGTGTCCGAACATGTTTGCAGAGGACTACAAACTGCTCCCCAAATATGATCCACCAGCTGACACAAGCATCCCACAAAAGGGCCACATAGAAACAGACAACTGGTGCCATAGCCATGTCAGCAAGCTAATTGCAGAAATGTGTATAGTCAACCCCTGTGGATATACAGTAAGTGCCCACCAATTACCACATAGGTGTTAACCCATTATGTAGTTAACATGTAATGAGAGACCTGGGGACACAAGGTGATAGATATCCTGCATTGGACAAACATGTGCTGTAGTGTTTACAGAAACATACCATATACCCACCTAATCATGAAGGTTGTCAGATGTAGAAAAGGGGAGGTCATAGTGGCTGTGCAGTCAATCTTCATCAGCGTAAATTGACTACAATAGCCCCTGTGGGATGTACCTCATCGAACACCTCCATCAACCGTGAAGTCCCAACAGTACCTCACCAGGAGTATCAAAGAGCTTGCACAGATGCCGTGTGTTTGCCTGTGTTGCTGTGGTATCAAGCCAGCATGCTGCCTTGTACAATCAGATGGCAGTGAGCTATGCATGAGACCTGAACCCCAGCACCCGACTTACATGGGACAAGCTGTACTGCATGATCCATAACACAAACCACCCCACCATGGGTGACTCCAGTGCAGGCTACACATAGTCATATCCAATTTTCCTCAATAGGAATCTTGATGACTGGATGGGAGATGGTGATTTTATCCTAGGTATCACTGTCATGTCACAGGTGAATAGAGGCACAGTATACTAACCATGACATATGTCATGGCAAACTCCACACAATGTGTGTTGAGGACAAGCGCACTCTCCAACTAACGTGGAGCATGGACTAGGGCACATAAGCTAGTGTTGCAAATGTACACCTGTTGTGGAATACACACTACCAATGTTGGACAAAGCCTGGTTTAAGTAGTTCATATCTAGAACAGAATACAACATGGTCAGATGTACACAACTGGCCTAACCGAGCTGTTGTGCTCACTATGAAGCGTAAAGCAGTGATGGCGCAAGCCCAGGATACTGTCCCATCACAGTCAAAGTACTACCAGTACACTATACAGTACTACAGTGTTAGGTCAGTGTGAAAGGATGTTGACAACTGTATGCAAAGTATCCCATGCAAACACTGCAGGCACAGTATAATCCTGTTGTGTTCACACACAAAGCAGTTGTACAGTAACTACACAACATGACACACAACACAACCATAAACGGGTGATATTTGTTGAAGTTCACACTCATCCACAAATGTGGTGGGCTGCAGAGTCCAACATATGGAATGCTCACACTGGGCATGCTCACACACTTTGATAAATGAGACATATGTCAGACAACATGCCATGGGAAGGCTGAACTGGGCATGCTCACACACTTAGGCCAAATCTCAGTTTAGCAGTTGGACACACATATCTGGTATTTTTATATGTTATTCCAGGAACCAACCACATTACAGCAGTCTGCCCAGTGCACACAGTTAAATGACTACAGAGACATACGTGATATAGTGGATCCCTCCCATATGCAAACATCTTCCACAGATGCACAAGTTGTTCATACAAACAGGGAATGCTATGGCAATAAAGATGTGCAAACAGTCTATCAGCAACAAATAATGTGCATTTGACAATTAAACATATGGGTGTAGAGGTCAACACTAGGCTGTTTGCCCTAGGGAATGACAGCTTAGCCAGAGTGTGCTTGGTGTCTGCCTCCCCAGGATGCACATTCCCCCTTTTTAAAACACCGATGATGTCAGCACCCTATAAGTACAGCAGGAGGAAAGAAACTTCCCAGTAATGCAAATAGCGTGTTCTGCTAATGTGTCCTTCGTAAGTGTCATAACATAGGTAGAGGTTTGAATCCTGCAAATGCTCAGTGTGTGTATGAATTAGTGAGGTTGGTCTGTGGGGAAATGTCCATTTTGGCAACTAGGAAAATACACTACAGGATGCACATTCCCCTTTCTAAACACCGATTATGTCAGCACTCTAAGTATAGCAGGAGAAGAGAAATCTCCCAGTAATGCAAATAGTGCTGCTAATCTCCTCAAGTATCATAACAAAGTTAGGTAGGGCTTTGAATCCTGCAAATGCTCAGTGTGTGTGAGTGGGGTTGGTGTGTGTATAAGTCTGTGGGAGAGAAATGTCTCTTTTGGCAACTGGGAAAACACACTACAGGATGTACATTCCCCTTTCTAAACACCGATGATGTCAGCACTCTAAGTACAGCAGGAGAAGACAAACCTCCCAGTAATGCAAATAGTGGCTCAGCTAATGATCCATCTCAAGTGTCATAACCTAGTTAGGTAGGGGTTTGAATCCTGCAAAAGGCAAATGTGTGTGTTTTTCCGAGGGGGGTTTGTGTGTGTGAAAGGGAAAAGTCCCTTTTGGCAACAGAGAACAGACTACAGGATGCACATTCCCTTTCTAAACACTGATGATGTCAGCACTCTAAGTATAGCAGGGGAAGGAAACCTCCCAGTAATGCGAATAGCGTGCTCGCTAATCGTTGTTTTCAAGTGTCATAACATAGTTAGGTAGGGGTTTGAATCCTGCAAATCGCAAGTATGTGTGTTTGGTTGAGGGGGGTTAGTGTGTGTGTGAATGAGATGTCCCTTTTTGGGAACTAAAAAACAGACTACAGGATGCACATTCCCCTTTCTAAACACTGATGATGTCAGCACCCTATAAGTACAGCAAGAGAAGGAACCCCCCCAGTAATGTGAATGGCACACTCTGCTAATGTGTCTGTCTCAGTGCATAACATGTCAGATAGGGGTTTGAATCAGGCAAATGGCAAGTGTGTGTTTTTTGGGTGAGGGGGTTAGTGTGTGAGGACAATGTCCCTTTTTGGGAACTAGGAGAACAGACTACAGGATGCACATTTCCCTTTCTAAACACTTTATGTCAGCACCCTATAAGTACAGCAAAGAAGGGAAAACCTCCCAGTAGTGTGAATAGCCCGTTCTGCTAACGTGTCTGCCTTGAGTCTCATAACATAGTCAGGTAGGGGTTTGAATCCTGCAAATGGCAAGTGTGTGTTTTGGCTGAGGGGTTAGTGTGTGAGGACAATGTCCCTTTGGCAACTAGGAGAACAGACTACAGGATGCACATTTCCCTTTCTAAACACTGATGATGTCAGCACCCTATAAGTACAGCAAGAGAAGGAAACCTCAGTA
>NW_025059410.1:0-4643 GCF_019279795.1 Protopterus annectens
TTTTTTCCCAAAAAAAATTTTTTTTTTTTTTGGAAAAAAAAAAATTATTGGGAGAAATTTTTCCTTCATGAAAACCCCTTTAAACACATAAAAATATGATTATAAATAACTCCATTTTGGGTTGCTAAAGGAATTTTGTATCACCTATTACACCTAAACATATGGTCTGTTACCCATTAAATATTATTATTAGTTATGTTTTATATTCATGCCCCCTAAGTATGGGGAAGGGAAATTTTTATTGTATTCCTATAATGTATACTCAGGGTATGCTTATGTCATCTATTTTGAAGGAGTTTTAGCTATAGATAATAATCTAAAGTACTGGTATCAGCTGATATCTGATAATAAATTTAAAAAATCTAGATTTCTTAAAACAAGAATTTGATCTAAGAGAAACTTGTGGTTAGAGGTTCAGATCTTTAGACAACATCTCATTGATAGAATAGATCTAATGTCTATAACAGTTAAAGAATCTATTCCAAAACTGATTGATTACTTGATAATAAATTTACAGCATAAAGTTTCTGATAAAGGTAAACTTTCATTTATACATAAAATTATCAGACAAGAAACTATTTACAATGTAGATTCCTACTGGAATTATTTCACCTCTTTTTGGGGACCCACCAACTCAACAAGATAAACAATATATATTGTCTGTTATAGAATCTTTCCATTGTCTGGAGACTTTATACATGGAAATTTTACATGATCTTTTATACACCTTTGATGATGAATAAAATTAATAATAAAGATAATCTAAAGAGTTTAATGAAAAATTTAAATGTCGGGGTCATATGTTTTATGACTGTATGAAGTTGAAAGAATACTGGAAGTCAAGAATTTTTTGCAGGCTCTTTTGATAATTTCATTATTTCTAAGTTCTTTTTTTTCAACAACCTGTACCTCAATGTGTTAAAAGTTAAATTCCCTTTTTTGGGTCTATCCAGCAGTGGCTAAAAATAATTAAAATTGGGATTTCAGTCCCTTTTTCAATGAATTTAAAATGTTATGAATATAATGTGTCAAAGAAATAAGACAATTAGTGAGAACAATGAAAACATCATATTATATTGTTTGGGGTTTTTTAAAAAATTTTTTTTTAATTTTAGATTTCTGTTTAAAATTGTCTGTTGTGGAGGAAAACAGTTGTTTTGTTGTTTTAAAAACCTTTTTAAATTTGTAAAAAGGGTTTTGTATTTTTTTTGTTTCTTGTTTTGAACAGTGTCACTTAGTGTGGAGGAAGAAGGGTGAGTTTGCTTGTTGTCTGTTCACTCCCGTGTGCACTTAGTGTGGAGGAAGAAAGGGGTTTAGTTATGTTGTGTTGTCTGTTCACTCAGAACAGTGTACACTTAGTGTAGGAGGAAGGGTGGTTGTTTTGTTGTCTGTTCACTCAGAAGTGTACATTGTGAGGAGCAAGAAGGTGTGAGTTATGTCTGTGTTTTCTGTTCACTCAGAACGGGACACTTAGTGTAGGAGAAGAAGGTGAGTTATGTCTGTGTTGTCTGTTCACTCAGAAGTGTAAATTAGTGTAGGGAAGAAGGTGTATTCTGTGTTGTCTGTTCATCAAAAAGGTACACTTTTAGGAAGAAGGGTGAGTTATGTCTGTGTTTCTGTTCACTCAGAACGTGTACACTTAGTTAGGAGGAAGAAAGGGGTGAGTTAGTCTGTGTTTCTGTTCACTCAGAACGGTGTACACTTAGTGTAGGAGGAAGAAGGGTGAGTTATGTCTGTTTGTCTGTTCACTGGGGTTTTGTGTAAAGGGAAGAAGGTGTGAGTTATGTCTGTGTTGTCTGTTCACTCACAATGGTGTACATTTAGTGTAGTAGGGAGAAGGTGTAAGTTATGCGTGTGCTGTCTGTTCACTCAGAACAGTTAGGGAAAGTGTGAGTTATGCTGTTGTTTCTCAGAACAGTCTTATAGGAAAGGAAGTTGAGTTATGGGTTGCTGTTATAGCGTGTACTGTAAGAAGGTGTGAGTTCTGCCTGTGTTGTCTGTTCACTCAGTACAGTGTGCACTTAGTGTCGGAGGAAGGAGGTTTGAGTTATGCCTGTGTTGTCTGTTCACTCAGAACAGTGTACACTTAGTGTAGGAGCAAGAAGGTGTTAGTTATGTCTGTGTTGTGTCCTCAGAACAGTGTACACTTAGTGTAGGAGGAAGAAGGTGTGAGCTATGTCTGTGTCGTCTGTTCACTCAGAACAGTGTACACTTAGTGTAGGAGGAAGAAGGTGTGAGTTAAGTCTGTGTTTTCTGTTCACTCAGAACAGTGTACACTTAGTGAAGGAGGAAGGAGGTTTGAGCTATGTCTGTGTTGTCTGTTCACTCACAACAGTGTAAACTTAGTATAGGAGGAAGAAGATGTCAGTTATGTCTGTGTTGCCTTTTCACTCAGAACAGTGTGTACACTTAGTGTAGAGATGAGGAAGAAGGTGTGGAAGTTATGTCTGTGTTGTCTGTTCACTCAGAACAGTGTACATAGTGTAAGAAGGAAGGAGGTGTGAGTTATGTATGTGTTGTCTGTTCACTCAGAACAGTGTGCACTTAGTGTAGGAGGAAGGAGGTGTGAGTTATGTCTGTGTTGTCTGTTCACTCAGAACAGTGTACACAGTGTAGGAGGAAGAAGGTATGAGTTATGTCTGTGTTGTCTCTTCACTCAGAACAGTGTGCACTTAGTCTAGGAGGAAGGAGGTGTGAGTTATGTGTGTGTTGTCTGTTCACTCAGAACAGTGTGCACTTAGTGTAGGAGGAAGGACATGTGAGTTATGTCTGTGTTGTCTGATCACTCAGAACAGTGTGCACTTAGTGTAGGAGGAAGGAGGTGTGAGTTATGTCTGGGTTTGTCTCTTCACTCAGAACAGTGTGCACTTAGTGTAGGAGGAAGGAGGTGTGAGTTATGTCTGTGTTGTCTGTTCACTCAGTAGAGTGTGCACTTAGTGTAGGAGGAAGGAGGTGTGAGTTATGTCTGTGTTGTCTCTTCACTCAGAACAGTGTACACTTTGTGTAGGAGGAAAAAGGTGTGAGTTATGTCTGTGTTGTCTGTTTACTCAGAACAGTGTGCACTTAGTGTAGGAGGAAGACGGTGTGAGTTATGTCTGTGTTGTCTGTTCACTCATAACAGTGTACACTTAGTGTAGGAGGAAGAAGGTGTGAGTTATGTCTGTGTTGTCTGTTCACTCAGAACAGTGTACACTTAGTGTAGGAAGAAGGAGGTGTGAGTTATGTCTGTGTCGTCTGTTCACTCAGAACAGTGTACACAAAGTGTGCACTCAGAACAGTGTACACTTAGTGTAGGAGGAAGTAGGTGTGAGTTATTTCTTTGTTGTCTGTTCACTCAGAACAGTGTACACTTAGTGTAGGAGGAAGAAGGTGTGAGTTATATCTGTGTTGTCTGTTCACTCAGAACAGTTTACACTTAGTATAGGAGGAAGGAGGTTTGAGTTGTCTGTGTTGTCTGTTCACTCAAAACAGTGTACACTTAGTGTAGGAGGAAGGAGGTGTCAGTTATGTCTGTGTTGTCGGTTCACTCAAAACAGTGTACACTTAGTATAGGAGGAAGGAGGTGTGAGTTACGTCTGTGTTGTCTGTTCACTCAGAACACTGTGCACTTAGTGTAGGAGGAAGAAGGTGTGAGTTATGTCTGTTTTGTCTATTCACTCAGAACAGTGTACACTTAGTGTAGGAGGAAGGTGGTGTGAGTTATGTCTGTGTTGTCTGTTCACTCAGAACAGTGTACACTTAGTGTAGGAGGAAGACGGTGTGAGTTATGTCTGTGTTGTCTCTTCACTCAGAACAGTGTACACTTAGTGTAGGAGGAAGGAGGTGTGAGTTATGTCTGTGTTGTCTGTTCACTCAGAACAGTGTACACTTAGTGTAGGAGGAAGACTGTGTGAGTTATGTCTGTGTTGTCTGTTCACTCAGAACAGTGTACACTTAGTGTAGGAGGAAGAAGGTGTGAGTTATGTCTGTGTTGTCTGTTCACTCAGAACAGTGTACACTTAGTGTAGGAGGAAGAAGGTGTGAGTTGTCTGTGTTGTCTGTTCACTCAGAACAGTGTACACTTAGTGTAGAGGAAGGAGGTGTGAGTTATGTATGTGTTATCTGTTCACTCAGAACAGTGTGCACTTAGTGTAGGAGAAAGGAGGTGTGAGTTATGTCTGTGTTGTCTGTTCAGTCAGAACAGTGTACACAGTGTAGGAGGAAGAAGGTATGAGTTATGTCTGTGTTGTCTCTTCACTCAGAACATTTGCTGTTGTACCTCTGTTATTACTTACTAGTTGGCTTTGTTTTGTACCTATTCAATTTAACACCTATGCTAAGTCTGTTATTCTTCTTTCCCCCAGAAGTTAATAGCACAATCCCTACTGAATCTTGTCCTGCTTTAAGCCCTACTGCTTTTGGATGATCCTGGCCCTGCATACAGTGACTGAAAGACTGCCTGCCTCCCATATTAATCTACAGTCAAGGAACTGAAAGTAGGTCTTGGGCTTCGCTTTCTTGCCTCATTAGCCTCTGTATAGGTCCACCTTCAGAGTCCAATACTCTGCCTGCTTTGGGCCCAGCAGCCAGTAGCTCTCCTCTTTTAGTATTTTCCTCTTATCCCCAAACCCCTCACTTTCACCTTTTCCTGCCCCCCTTCCATT
>NW_025059411.1:0-5199 GCF_019279795.1 Protopterus annectens
CACTTCTGGCAACAAACACTGCTTGGTCATATTTGCATTAATAATTCCAAAACCATAATGCACACAAGGTATTAGACAATTTTACCCTAGACATATTATATGTTTTCATCTTAAAGCTTATATAATCGCAAACACAACTGTAATCACATTTGACATCTGTCTAGTACAGTTAAACTGATATTGAAAATTACTTGTATATAGGTTCATAGGTTCATAGGTTCATACTAGGCTATCTGCCCGAGGGCATTTACAAGCCTAGCCCATCGTTTTGTGGCTTAGGCCTTTAGTATGAACTATCCCATTATTTTCTGTGCTCTGTAAGTGACACTGAGGTAATCCCTATATCTAGATCCCCATCCATTGGTCAAGATTTCTCTTGAACAAGGATGCTTGCCTCCATGTACTTTTTGTTCCGCATAGTCTTGGGTGATGAATCTATCTACCCACGTCCTATTAATACCCTGTAATTTAAGTCTCCCCCCCTTTGTGGCTCTGATGGATCTAGATTTTTGAGGTGAACATATCATCAAATCTGGTTTGACATGGCCTTGTATGTTACAAAGGTCACCTCTGAGCATGACACTGAATAGAGCTGGAGTTCTTTCAGTCAGCATGGGACAGATTTTTGAGACCCTTTATCCTTTTGGTGAGGAATTTTGTCCGCTGCTGCAAGTGTCTCAGATACATTAATGGGCATTGTACTCAATCATTGGTCTGATGAGTGATGAGTAGGAGACTATGATCCCTTGATCTAGATAATCCCTTCATGATAAGGGGGCAATGTAGAAGTCTTCCTAATACTTTAGCTACATGGGTGAATGACAGACTATATCAACGGGGTCCCCAGTTGATAACTTCTTCTGTGCTCAGTGGATTGCCACCTTTTTGGGTAGCTAGTAACCTTGTTTTGAAGGATATGACTATGCATTTTTGGCATTTAACTTGCGTGGCTCTGGCACCAGTTATCCGTTTCTGTAACCCTTCTGAAGGATATCTGTGTCAGATGTGTTTTTCTATGGGTTTGCAGTCATCTGCAAATTTGTCACATAACCCTCCTGTTTTGCTTGTACCAAAAGTAGATGCCAAACAAGAGTGGGCCCAGGACTGAGCCCTGTGGACACCACTTGTACAGGCTTTGAGTTACATGGCGCAGTCTGACCCTGTGGGTTCTGTCACTCAGCCAGTTTGCAACCCATCTTGTGATGTATGGGTTGACATTTAAGCTATGAGTTTTTCAATGATACCAATTATTGTATAGGCCTTAGCCAGATAGGTAGGGTGTATGGACTGCCTTCCCTCATCAATGGCTTTGGTGACTGTTTGAAAAAGTCAACCAAGTTTAAAAGGCATGATCTGCCTTTGACAAACCAAACTGGGGTTTGGGTCCAAAGTCTGCAAATTCCCTATGTCTTTATTTATGAGGTCCATTATGATCCTCTCCATGGCTTTGCAGATAAGGCTTGTCAAGCTAATGGGCCGGTATTTGTATTGTATAATTATCATATTTCTCTAAAAGTCTAAACAATCAGGTGATACTGGCAGAACTTTTTAGTTTCATATGAAAGCTCACAGGTGTACGGAGAAAATGCTACTGGCAGTGCATGTGTTGCTTGAATGGTTACTGATATCATAAGCTGTTCATACAAAATTACAAAAAATAAAATTTACTCCCCTGGATTCACAAATCCTCCTTGTAAGACTAAATAAGTCTTACTCAGAAACTGCAGCTGAACGGTATGATGTCAGCGTGCCATGCATATTTAGGCATGACTCACTCAAGTCTAACACGGACTGCAGGAAGGCAGGGCATGTCGACTGCCGAGCAGCCCAAATTCACCCTGCAAGTGTCTGTGTGAAATGTCAACACACAGGGCAGCCCCTCAAATGTCTACATACCCAACACTACACTCCCTCACATTGTAAACCCCCAGTACAGTTATAAAATGTAAAACTTTTAATTTTTCCTTATAATTCCAGATATAGCTGCCCATATTTCTGCGTGTTTGTGCGGGTGTGCCCATTGCTTAGCTGCAGTTAGCAATTTTGACATTGAAGAGCATAATAAGAAATGTTTATGCAAATTAATCCAAATAGCAATAGCACAGTGGTAGAGCCTTTGCACAAAATTCACGGTTCAAGTCCCACCCCTCCCCTTTCTATTTTATGTTTTAAATTAGTATATGAAATAATTCCTGACATATATGAATACAATTTTACTAAAAAAGCATTGAAATGGCCTATGTATCAGTGAACAAAATGTATATATATAAATGTAAGAAGGATCTTGACATATAAATGCCCATAGCTAAGCAGCGCTTTACCCAGCGCAATATAGTTGCCCGTAGTTAAGCAGCGCTTTACCCAGAGCAATATAGTTGCCTATAGCTAAGCAGCGCTTTACCCAGTGCAATAGGTTTGTGTGGAGCTGCGCTAGGGCAACATGGAGCAATGTAGAGCAAAGTTGCCTAAACACAGCCACACCCCCTAGCCTGTCTGGACAATAGTACAATAAAAAGCATTAACAATGTTCGAACCCGGGACACTGTGCACCATAATCAAAGTACTGAACCACTAAGCCATGACAGCTTAGGATAAACATTCACTGTTAACATACATATACTTATAAATGGTAGATTAACCATTGCTAAGTAGGTCTGCAGTCAGCTGAGAATTTTCAAAAACAGCCAATCACAAAAAAGTGCGGGAAATGCAGCATATTTAAGCTCCATAGGCAGGAATACTCGCCATAACTGATTGTAGCTCCCATCTGCAGTTAGAATGGCTGGTGCTGGAGAGGGTACTCGCTTTCGAGTGCAACGCTGGGCAATCGAGGAGTCAAAATAGATGGTTTGGCTCCTTGTCCACCGTCATGAGTCAAGACTCCTGCAGGGCCAGTTCCAAGGGATGGAGTACAAAGCAGAGGCTTGGAACCAGTTAGCTCATGATCTCACCAGTGCCACAGGCATCCCTCAGACTGGTGAGCAGATCCGTCACCACCATGCAGACCTGAAGAGATGGAAGCAGGACCTACTGAACCAATGGATACAGGAGGCCCGTGACATGCAAGATGCCCCACTACTGAGTAGATAGCCATGGAATGCAGTTTGTAAGACATGCTAGTTTAGTCTATATAATGGATAGGTATGTCTCAGTATCCCTTCATTTACTTCACAGCTGCAGGTGTCCGTGCCGCGAATCAGCAAGCCTATGCAGATAGGCTGCTAAGGCTGCACCATCAGGCAGGTTAGTAATTATTCTGCATGTATTGTTATATAAAATAGGTGAGAGAGTCTGAAAAAAAGTGCTGTAGCCCAATAATACAGCTGTAAAATGCCCTGAATAATTCATCTGCATGTACTGTTATATAAAATAAGTCATAGAGCCAGAAAAAGAGTGTAGTAACCCATTAATAAAGGTAAAATAAGTCCAGAATAATATCTCTGCATATACTGTCATATAAAATAAGTGAGTGAGCCTGAAAAAGAGTGTTGTAACCTATTAATAAAGGTATAATATGTCTTGAATAAGTCTTCCGTATGCACTGTAATATCAAATAAAGGAGAGAGCCTGTGGAAAAGTGTGTAATGTAATTAATAAAGGTATAATACTTGGAGTGTGTCTGTGTCACTTACTTTGAAATGTTGTTGTACCCTTGCATTATATAAATAGTACTGTTGTATTAAGTGCTGTCAACCCACAGTTGGGCAGTCCCATATAAAGTGGATGAAGGAAGTGCCAGTAGCTGTGAAGCATATATACAGTCCTCAGATGGTTAATGGCTGACATGCATAGGTAAATCTGGCATATGAGTAGCTTGTTAATGTGTTCCCCAGAAATGTGAGTGTGCTACATGAAATGTAGGTTCTGCAGATATTTAACTGAAAATGTCACGTGAACACATCCAGATATGTAGATATATAAATATAAATAAAATATATAACTATGTAGCAGTAACATCTGCATCTTGGACAGTTAGTATGTCAGATATAGGTCAGGTATATAATGAACTAGCCAAACCCATTACACAACCTAATGCATGTTGCCTAGTGTAATAATACATGTAGGGGATATACACCTGCAGTCAATAGGAATGTAGTGTAGACTAAAGACTTATAAGTACTTATAAGATGTTAATGGAGGTTTCTTTTTACACCCTACTGTATGTGCATAAACAATGCAATTCCACACCTCAATGGGTATGTCTAATCTCAAAACATTTGTTGGGACATATGTCCTATTGTTCTATAAATATCTGCATTTACTTTGATGCATGTGCCCTGTTCAAACACCACAATCTTGGTGGCCTGTTGCCACCAATCATCCCTGCATGCTGTTGGAATGTCCACTGTCATTCAATATATGCATGTGTTATGCTTGCTGTTCAACTGTTGGAACCCTGGTGTGTTGGGTTAATGGGAATATTACTGCATGCTGTTACAACTAATTTGGAATGCTGTTGTCTATGTTGTAATTAAACACACCTAATCACAGAACGTATGGGAAGGCTGGTCCAAGCAGACCCACCTGTCCCTCCTCAGCTGGCGATTGCACCTGGCACCAGCAGGTCCGGTGCCCAGCCCGGGCTCCCCTCCTCCATTGGTCCTGTGCCACCTTCGGGTGGAAGCGCTGCAGGGGATGGGGCTCATCCCCCCCATGGAAGCATGAGTGCAGAAGGCCACCTGTCACCCTCTGAAGGGTCCGGGTTGTGGTGTGTAGGGAGATCCAGCGTTTAGTCGCTGATCCCCTATGCCAGCTCGAGGTGAGAGTGGCATGACTCACGGGTGAGCCTGCCCCTCTTACGCAGCTCCCAGCACAGCCAACCTCAGGGCTGTGAAGGTGCAGTGGTGACTGCCCATGGGTGGGGAATCTCAGTTCCACTGTTACCATCTGTGGCCTCATGGGCTTGCAATTTCCAAACATCCATCCCCGTCAATTGTGTTCACCCACCTCATGTGTCATACTCTGCACCTGTATGTCTTGTTTGTCTTGTCTGTTTACCTCCCCAACCTACCTCCCCAAATATATCTTCCTCTACCTCATTCCACTCTCACCTGAAAAAAAAAAAGGGCAATCTGTTCCCAAAAAATTACGCCCATACATAGCTGCCCATTTGCACACATGTCCGCTGGACATGTAAACTGATAATTATAATTGGCAGTACAACATACTTTGTTGTCCTCACCCTCTCTCAGGGTGGAA